>NC_025997.2:86616205-86730124 GCF_000442705.2 Elaeis guineensis
CACCTTGGACTCATCTGTGGATGTAAACCCCTCAGGTTGTATCATATACACCTCTTCGGTCAGCTCTCCATTAAGAAAAGCTATCTTTACATCCATCTACCAGATCTCATAATCTAGATGGGCAGCTATTGCAAGCATTATCCGAATAGATTTGAGCATTGCCACAGGAGAAAATATCTCGTCATAGTCAATACCATAACGTTGACGATACCCCTTGGCAACCAGACGGGCTTTATAGGTCTCCACCTTTCCGTCTGCGCCCCTCTTCCTTTTGAAGACCCATTTACACCCAATGGGTTTAACCCCTTTAGGTGGGTCAACCAATGTCCATACATCGTTGACCTTCATGGACTCCATTTCGGATTTCATGGCTTCAAGCCATTTCTTGGAATCAGGTCTCTGCATAGCATCCATATAGGTGATCGGATCCTCATTATTCTCATCAAGTTCGATGGGATCACCGTCCCCGACCAAGAAACCGTAGTATCTGTCCGGCTGACGCGGTACTCTACCGGATCGCCTTAATGGTACAGGTATATTGGGCTCCGGATCTGATCTAATCATATCCGACTCAGATTCAGCTATTGGTGTCGGTCCTTCTACCTGTTGAACTTCATCAAGTTCAACCTTAGAGGCAACGGTTCCTTCACCAAGGAACTCCTTTTCTAAAAAGATTGCCTTAAGGCTGACGAACACCTTTTGTTTATCAGCATGGTAGAAAAAATATCCTTTTGTCTCTTTGGGGTACCCTATGAATGAGCATTTGTTAGATCTAGGTCCAAGTTTGTCTGTGACTAATCGTTTGACATAGGCCGGGCACCCCCAGACCCTAAGGTGTGAAAGTGCTGGCTTACGTCCCGTCCATATCTCATATGGAGTCTTAATTACAGACTTACTTGGAACCCTATTTAATAGATAACAAGCCGATTCGAGTGCATATCCCCAGAAGGATATCGGCAAGCTAGCAAAACCCATCATGGATCGGACCATGTCTAACAGAGTCCGATTCCTCCTTTCAGACACACCATTATGCTGTGGTGTTCCTGGAGGAGTCCATTGGGAGAGAATCCCATTCTCTCCTAGATATGTGAGAAATTCACTAGAAAGGTATTCTCCTCCTCGATCAGATCGAAGAGTTTTAATACTCTTCCCAGTTTATTTTTCTACTTCACTTCGGAATCGTTTGAACATTTCAAATGAATCCGACTTATGTTTCATCAGATAGACATATCCATATCGGGATAGGTCATCCGTGAAAGTTATGAAGTAGAAATATCCACCTCTAGCACTGGTGCTCATGGGTCCGCATACATCAGTATGTACTAGGCCGAAGAGCTCAGTAGCTCTCTCACCTTTTCCAATAAAAGGTGACTTAGTCATTTTACCAAGAAGACAGGACTCACAGGTTGGAAGTGATTCACAATCACTGACTTTGAGGATTCCCTCTTGAGTCAACCTGTTTATTCTGTTCTTATTTATATGACCTAGCCTCCAATGCCATAAGTAGATATTTGACACACTATCTAATCTAGGGTGCTTGCCAGTAGAATAGACTCTTATCAGGCTTGATCTTTTTGGTCTGGCTCTGCACAGATGTCCCAGCCTGAACTTGCACCTTCTTGACTTTCTTCTTCTTGTTCTTCTTTCCTTTCTCAAAGGGTCGAGAACCAGAAGATGAACCTCCCACTGAGTTCACTGAGTTCACCGACTCCTTGAGGAGTTGGTGATCCTTCTCAAAGTTCTGAAGCAACCCCATTAACCCATGGTAGTTTACTTCAGGCTTTGTCATTCTATAATGAGTGAGGAATGGGAGACAAGACTTGGGCAGCGAGTTCAGTATTGCATCTTTCCCAAGCTGCTCATGCAAGGGAAAGCCGAGCTTGCTCAATCGTTCCATCAGCTCGATCATGTACAATACATGATCAGTGATAGAGACTCCATCCCGTATTTTGGCGTTGAAGATGGCACAACTAGTCTTGTGCCTCTCTACGTCATCGGGTGTGCCAAAGGTATCCTCCAACACTTGAAGCATGTCCTTTGGCTGAGCCATTTCGAATCTGCGACTGAACTCGTCACTCATGATAGCAGCCAGCATGATACAGCGCACCGTGGTCCGGTCACTGAGCCACTTCTGGTAAGTGTCTCTGACTGTTCCACATGCATTGACAGCTGGCTCCTCAGGTGCAGGATCTAATATCACATATAGGATCCGTTCATGCTCTAGGACTATCTTTAACTTTCGGTACCAGCTACCGAAGTTGGGTCCCACCAACTTATCATTGTCCAACAATGATCGGAGCGATAGGGAAGTGGCCATATTTGCACAAAGGAGAACCATAACCTAATTAGTAATTGATTCATTAAACCTAAAGATTTGGACTTTAATCAAAAGGTTTCTCCCACTATTTTATTCGAATTGGTAGCCTCTACCTTCAATTCGAGGAATTACCCTAATTCCTTAGCGGGTACTAGAATCCACTTAGACTGCACACAAGCCCAACTTTGGTTGGCCAACCCATGTACATCTAAGGGTAGGTTCATAACCAATTGTTTCTCTAAATAATTTCTAGTAATTTTAATTTTGCCCCAGAAACCTAATCAGTAGGCTTTGGCCTCCACTGTAAGGATCCGGTTAGGTCCAACCATTAACATGATCATACTTGGTGTATCTAACCAATGAATGATTAAGCTCAACTTTGGTTGGCTCACCTAACCACCATTAGAGAGACACTTCCAAGTCATCATATGATGAGTGATAATTTCATTAGTCAACAAGCACCAGGCCTTTGGGTCTGCAATGATTATTGAGTTAATGGACTCATTATCAAACACCTTAATGGGAGGCTATGACTCAGTTATCTCTATAACTTTATCATTTTAAGGACCTAATAATTTTAGAAGATTTAAATAATATAGAGGATGAAGTCAGATGAACCAGCTTATCATGATCCTCCCACTGGCTTCATCAAGTCAGCTTAAGGGAGACCAGGGCTGGTCTAGGAGCACCTAAATCAGTCACACTGATTTACCTAGCTGACATGGGTCAGCTCGAATAGTCAAGTGATCCGATCAAAACATAATTTCACCAAGAGGCCAGGTAAGTTCGATCAGTGAGAGGGTCTGCCAAAGCTTGCCTTAGACACCATCAGAAATGGCCAGGTAAGCGGGCTCCCAATTAAAAACCACCGGTCTGGTTTACCTTAGACACCAACTGGTTTAATTAGTTTCGATTAGATCAACCTAACAGTTCGTGCTAGACCGCTTAGCCAAGAATCAAGTCCATTTGGTTCTCGTTAAAGACATGGACTTGACCAACTACAACTATTGTAATTGATCTAGAGAATCCTTGACCTAATCTAAGACAACAATTGATTAGATTTAGTCAATTCTCTAATTAAGTCCATCTTTAATCTAACCATAGGTCTAACCCAATTAATGGACCTAATTTCCACTAACCCATTAACCCAATGTGTTATGATTTGTGTCTTAGGTTCTTCAATTCACAATCATAGAACCTAATCAAACAACTTCTTAATTCTTAATTAAGTTTTGGGCTGACGGTTGGGTTCGGCTTTTCAAAAAATAATTTTCATATTTGTAAAATAATTTTACAATATGATTCTACCAATCATATTGCATGTTTGATTCATAATCAAGATGCAAGTGAAATAAACATGAAACTACTTTAGATCTAATCTGAACAGGTTCATGTAATTGAAACAATTTCAACTTTAAATAATTTCTTTGCATAAAAATTATTAACAAAGAGATTTTATTTCAGATTTAAACATCTTTTAAATCTAATAAATCATAAATTTAATCTAGATCATATCTAACAAATTTATGATTAAAGATAGATCTACACAAACTAGGACAACCTTTGCACTGTAAGGGGTAAACCTTACAGCAGGACAACCTTGCAGTTTGTGATTGATCTAAAATTTTAATTTCAGATTTAATAATCAGATTATAAATTAGATCTAATCTAAAAAATAATCTAAGCATGTATAAATAATCATGTAATAAAGAACCTTGCTCTGATACCAATTGTAGGAACCAGATCTAGGGTTTCAGGGTTATATCTTGAAACTTTTTCAAGATCATACAGCGGAAGACTAAAATAAATCAAAATTTATTTTCTAAGATCAGAAGATCCCTAGATCTAAGATCCTATTACATGATTATTACATAGCATTAAATCAAAAATTAAAATATATATGAATATAGTATGAACTACATGTTGATCATATCAACATGTTTCTATACTAGCTACATCTAATGTATGTATTAAATAATAGATCAGATCTATTACGTTGCAAGTTAGACGCTCTAACCTCGCTGATCCGGGCTTAAGGATGATGTTTCAACATCTCTCAATACTCGACTTATGTAGTAGATCGGCCGTTGAATTTTTGCTTCTTCCTTAATCAGAACTGCAGCGAGGGCCACAGGGGAAACCGTCAGGTATAGGAACAGTTCCTCTCCAGGCTCAGGCTTTGCCAATAATGGTGATGAGCCGAGGTAGGTCTTCAACTCCTCAAACACTTGCTGACATCCAACAGTCCAATAGAAGTTCTTGGGCTACTTGAGAGTTTGAAAGAAAGGTAAGCATCGCTCGGCCGATCTCGAGATGAAGTGATTTAGAGCTGCTACTTTCCCGGTGAGGTGCTGAACCTTCTTTATCAACCTCGGGGTGGTCATCTCCTGGATGGTATGAATCTTTTTCGAGTTTGCCTCGATCCCGCACCCCGATACCATGAAGCCTAGGAATTTTTTCGAGGTTACTCCAAAAGCGCATTTGGCTGGGTTCAGCTTCATCTTGTATTTTCGAAGGGCGCTGAAGGTCTCCTCAAGGTCGGCGACGTGGTTCACCAAGGATCTGCTCTTTACGAGCATGTCATCCACGTAGACCTCCATGTTGCGGCTGATCTGCTCTTTGAAGATCTTATTCACTAGCCGTTGATATGTCGCCCCTGCATTTTTGAGGCCAAAAGGCATGATCCTGTAACAATAAAGGCCATGGTTAGTTATAAAAGTGATTTTTTCTTCATCCTCTGGTGCCATCCTGATCTGATTATAGCCGAAGAACGTATCCATGAAGGTGAGAAGCTCGTGGCCCGAGGTTGCATCTACTAGTTGGTCAATTTTGGGCAGAGGGTAACTGTCCTTCGAGCAGGCTTTATTCAATTTTTTGAAGTCTATACATATCCTCCATTTGCCGTTCACCTTCTTAACCAAGACCACATTGAAAACTCAGCTCGGATAGTTGACCTCTCTGATAAACCTGACCTTTAGGAGTTTATCAACCTCCTCGGCTATGGCCAGCTGTCTCTCTGGTGCATGACTTCGAACTTTTTCCTTTGTCGGTCAGTGTTTGGGATCGACGGCTAGACGGTGCTGCATAACTTCAGCATCGATCCCTGGCATGTCTGTCGAAATCCAAGCAAAAACGTCCGCGTTCTTTTGCAGAAAATTGATAAGCTGCGTCCGCACCTCTTTCCCCAAGTTGGAGCCAATCTTTACCATGTGTTCCTCGTTCCCATCATTCAAAGGAATTGAGACAAGATCTTCCATTGGCCCATTCCGTTCTTCTGTCAGATCATCGCGGGTGTCCAATCCATCAATCGGACAGGGGTCAGGCTGACCACTTCTTTGCAGGGCTATATTGTAGCAGTGCCTTACCAGGGCTTGATCTCCCTTGACTTCTCTGACCCCCTGGTTAGTAGAAAATTTCAATTTCAGATGGTAGGTTGACACCACAGCCCGGAGGGCATTGAGGCCAGGTCGATCGAGGATTGCGTTGTAGGCTGACGGTGCCTTCACCACCAGAAAATCCATCAGAGCCCTGGATTGTCCTAGATATCAACCTGCAACTACAGTCAAAGTTATTACTCCCTCCACCGGGATAGCATCGTCGGTAAACCCTACTAAAGGAGAGCCAATCAGCCCCAAATGACCGTCCGGGATGGATATTTTTGAGAAGATGTCGTAAAATAAAATATCAGTCGAGCTTCCACTATCAACGAGAATGCGGCATACATCATAATCAGCAATATTTAAAGAAACTACAACCACATCGTTGTGGGGGAACTAGACCTCTCGGGCATCTTCTTCAGTAAAGGTTATGGGTCCTTCAGTCCTTTGCCGCTTGGGTGGTCCGGTCGATCCGTCGGTCGCTCTCTTCCGGGGCTCTCCAGAGATGGTGCAGATGATCCCGATTGGAAGCCGATTCTCCCTACCTTTAGGCCAGCGTCGGATGGATCTGTCGACCACTGTTGTTGGAGGAGGGGGAAGGGCCTGGAAAATCAGGGGTGAGCCCGGAGCTTGAGATCTGGCCGTGGAGGTCGTGGATCGCCTGGTGGATGCTCTGCGGGGAGGCATCAGGTGAGGATCTAGTAGAAGAAGGAGAAGAGAATGTTGGAGAAGATGACTGAAATCGGTCCCGTTGAGCACTCCTTTAAGAACAAGGGTACTGTAAAGACACACATCCTTCCTCTAGCGTCAATTCTGTTGGTGTAGAATTCCGTCGAAGTCAGAGAAGCTAAAGCTGGGATGACCGCGGCCGCCGTCGGGACCTACAAAGAAAGTCTAAATCAGAGTTGGGGGTGCTTCGGCAAGATCCTCCGATGCTCAAGTCAGTACTCTGCTTCAACAGAAATAGAGTGCTCGAGCGGAAATTTTGGCAGAGTTTCGAGATAGAGTTACCAGCTTAGAGAAGAACGTGTCTGGGGGTTTCTTATTTATAGACGGAGGGTGTAACTGACTGATAGCGACGTCTGTAACCGTCTGATAGTGGACCGCTCAGAGCCGCATGGAGTTTGTTACAGAGAGTAGTGGCATCAGGGGTCGTTCAGGGCCACGTGGAGCTCGTTGCGGAGAGTGGAGTGGTGTCCGTTGTCGGGACTTGCCAGAGAGTGGTGGAGCTGCATGAAATCCATTGCAGGGAGTGGAGCAGCAAGGTGGCTCTTGTCACGACTCGTCAGAGAGTGGTGGAGCTGCATGGAATCTGTTGCAGGGAGTGGAGCAGGAGGGCGGCTCTTGTCGTGACTTGTTAGAGAGCTCTGATCTGTCGGCTGGAGCTCGGCTGGGACATCTGATGGAGCAGAATGGCTCTCTATTGTTGGTTTGGGAGAAGCTCGGATGTCCCCGAAGCTGCTGACGAGTCTACTGTTGTCGAGTGGCTTAGGTGCTGATACTACGGGTGGGAGTCACCTGCTGCAGAAGCTCGGATAGAAACTTTTCATTGGCGAAGCCCGGTAAGAATCCGATTGTTGGAGAAGTCCATCTAGGATTCGCCCGATGTGGAGACTCACCTGAAGATGATCTGTTGGGGAAGTTCAATTTTATGAAGGATCTAGCGAAGGGTCGGCCGGTGATGGACTTCGGATGGCGTTGGGGAGGTTCGGCAGACATCGGAGATGATCGGTCGTTGTAGGAATCCAGCTGTCGGAGCCCGATCGTCGTAGAAGCTCATCCAATATCCAACCGCTATAGAAGTTCGGTTGAAGTCTGGTTCTTGTAGAAGGCTGAAAGGAGACCGCTTATTGTGGAAGCTCAGTCAAAGGTAAGTTATCGTGGGACCCGACTACGAAGAAGCTCGACTGAAGTCTACCTGTAATGGAAGTTCGGAAGGAATATGTTTACAGTGGAGGCTCGGATGGGATTTGCTTACAGTAGGGATCCGAGGTAGGCCGTCTGCTGTACGGGTTCGGAGTAGACTGCTCGCAGCAGAAGTTTGGGGCAGACCACTCATAGTGGAAGTTCGGAGTAGGCCGCTCGTGGTAGAAGTTCGGCTATCGCAGGAGCTCGGCTGGAATCTTAAAGGCGGTTGACCGTCGTAGAAACGTGGAAAGAGCCTGGTTACTGTAGAAATCTCATTATCGGAGAAGCTCGGATGCTGACGAAGCCCAGAAGAAGTTCGGGGGTAGTCGATTGCTGTAGAAGGATGGCTAACAGCGAAGCTCAGAGGGCCTTTGGGGTGGCTTGATGGGTGAACACTGAGGTCCATCGTCGAAGAAGTCCGGACGGTCGAGGGAGTTCGAAGAGGCGTCACGTACAAGGTCGGGAGCTGGAGGAGCCCCGAAGGATCAGTCCTCTGCAGACTTCGACCGGGGGGGCACTTTATACCCAACACTTGATAATTTTGAAAAATTAGTTTTTGTATTAGGTCAACTTATTAAACTCTAGCTAGCCCATACCACTAGATTAAGCATAACCGTTATGACTAATTAAGGATGAGACCTGAACCAAATCTCTCTAATAAAATATTAAGTCTTGTAGTCTTCCACCATTGTAGCTGTACGGGCCCTTCCTTGGGTTGATTATTCTTGGCTGCATACAGTGGTTCAATTGCACCCGAAAGATACAATCATGACTATTAGGCATGAGATGCTGTGGAATGGATATGGAGTTGGGCTCAATATTCTGGATACGATGAGAGTCCCAATGATGGATCCATTTCATGCAAACGATGGGTCTGATTAAATTAAGGAGTGGGCCAATATTTCAGATATGATGAAGCTCATGAATTAGAGACTGAAGTTGGCTACGATATATTTTGAAGTAACACTAAACAAGAGTTGTCCACTTATCAATTGACCCAACACCAATAATTGTTAGGTGAGGTGGTGTGTCAATTGGTGAGGCCACAGTACCCACTTGAAACTCTTAATTATGGAGGTCTTCACTTCTCTTCCAAGAGAGTATGGAGAATTAAAAAAATAATGAGAGCCCTAATTTATTTTAAAAATAAAATCTCTAAAATAAATTGATTAAGTCAATTATAAAATTTAATTAGAAACTTTGACTCTCTACAGGAACAATGTCTGCTTCCAATCCTCTAGCCCGTATCCTAGAAACTAATAGGTTGATCAGATCAAATTTTAAGGATTGGCTTCAAAACTTAAAAATCATTTTGAGTTTCAAAAAATTGGCCAATGTCCTTGACTAGGACCTTTCTCCTCTCCCAACTCATCCAATCGCTAATCAGAGAGCATCTCATAAGAAGTGGTTGGATAACGATAACAAAGTTAGGTGCTACATGTTGGCATCAATGTCTAATGAATTACAATGCTAATATGAGGATATAACTACTGCTAGGCAAATGCTGACTCACCTACAAGAGTTGTATGGTGAGCAGAGCCGCACAGTTCACTACGAAGTATCCAAGCGACTCTTCAAAGCAAAGATGCGTGATGGACAGTCGGTCCATGATTATTGTCTGATAACGATTAAGGACCTTAAGAAGCTTGAGAAGCTCGACATGTCCATAGATAAGGACTTGCAGGTTGATCTGATCCTACAGTCCTTGACTGATTCATATGGGCAGCTTATTGTAAACTTTCATATAAATAAGATCCAGTGCACCATCTATGAGTTGGTCAACATGCTGGTTACAACTAAGAAAACTTTGAAGAGTTCAAGGGGCTCTATACTTACTATGGAGCAGACTTCTTCCAAGAGAAAATCTACTAGGAAGAAGAAAAAGTCTGCAAAGAAGAAGAAGGTGGAGAGCAAGAAGGAGAAGAAGGTAGTCCCAAAGAAGAAGGCCGTCGAAAAGAAAAAGTATTTCCACTGTGACAAAGATGGCCATTGAAAGCTGTTGGGTATAAAATACCCCCCAGCCGAAGTTCGTGACAGGAGTGACCCTCCAGGGATCTAATCGACTTCCGACCTCCGACGACATCTCTTCAAACCTCCCGAGCGGCCGAGCCCTCGCAACACTCCCAAATTTTGCTGACGGATAAGCCCCCACCAGCGTCGATCGGATTCTTCGCGACGGACGGACTCCACCCAAATTTCCACGATGATCGACCATCTTCTAGACTCTGCCCGGACTCCTACGGGAGCCGGACCTCGTCCCCAACTCTGGTTGCAGGAAGACTCTGCCCGGACTCCTACGGGAGCCGGACCTCATCCCCGACTCCGGCTGCAGGCAGACTTCGTCCGGACTCCTACGGGAGCCAGACTCCACCCACGACTCCAATTGCAGGTAGACTTCGTCCGGACTCCTACGGGAGCCGGACTTCGTCCCCAACTCCAATTGCAGGTAGACTCTGCCCGGACTCCTACGGGAGCCAGACCTCATCCCCAACTCTGGTTGCAGGAAGACTCTGCCCGGACTCCTACGGGAGCCGGACCTCGTCCCCGACTCCGGCTGCAGGCAGACTTCGTCTGGACTTCTATGGGAGCCGGACTCCACCCACGACTCCAATTGCAGGTAGACTTCGTCCGGACTCCTACGGGAGCCGGACCTCATCTCCAACTCTGGTTGCAGGAAGACTCTGCTCGGACTCCTACGGGAGCCGGACCTCATCCCCGACTCCAGTTGCAGGAAGACTCTGCCCGGACTCCTACGGGAGCCAAACCTCATCCCAGACTCTGGCTATAGGCAGACTTCGTCCGGACTCCTACGGGAGCCAGACTTCGCCCCCAACTCCAATTGCAGGTAGACTCCACCCGGACTCCTATGGGAGCCGGACCTCGCCCCCAACTCCTATTGCAGGTAGACTCCGCCCAGACTCCTATGGGAGCCGGACCTCATCCCCAACTCTGGTTGCAGGAAGACTCTGCCCGGAGTCCTATGGGAGCCGGACCTCATCCCCGACTCTGGCTACAGGTAGACTTCGTCCGGACTCCTACGGGAGCCGGACTCCACCCACGACTCCAATTGCAGGTAGACTTCGTCCGGACTCCTACGGCAGCCGGACCTCGTCCCCAACTCTGGTTGCAGGAAGACTCTGCCCAGACTCCTACGGGAGCCAGACTCCACCCAGACTCCAATTGCAGGTAGACTTCATCCGGACTCCTACGGCAACCGGACCTCGTCTCCAACTCTGGTTGCAGGAAGACTCTGCCCGGACTCCTACGGGAGCCGGATCTCGTCCCTGACTCCAGTTGCAGGAAGACTCTGCCCGAACTCCTACGGGAGCCAGACCTCGTCCCCGACTCTGGCTGCAGGCAGACTTCATCCGGACTCCTACGGGAGCCGGACTTCGCCCCCAACTCCAATTGCAGGTAGACTCCGCCCGGACTCCTATGGGAGCCGGACCTCGCCCCCAACTCCAATTGCAGGTAGACTCCGTCCGGACTCCTATGGGAGCCGGACCTCATCCCCAACTCTGATTGCAGGAAGACTCTGCCCGGACTCCTACAGGAGCCGAACCTCATCCCTGACTCCAGCTGCAGGCAGACTTCGTCCGGACTCCTACGGGAGCCGGACTCCACCCACGACTCCAATTGCAGGTAGACTTCATCCGGACCCCTACGGGAGTCGGACTCCGTCCACGACTCCAATTGTAGGTAGACTTCGTCCGGACTCCTAAGGGAGCCAGACTTCGCCCCTGACTTTGATTGCAGGTAGACTTCGCCCGGGCTCCCACGAGAGCCAGATCTCGTCTTCGACTCCAACTGCAGAAAGACTCTGTCCGGACTCCCACGGGAGCCGAACCTCATCCCTGACTTTGACTGAAGGAAGACTTCATCCGGACTCCTGCGGGAGTCAGACTCCGAGCTCCTCTCAGATGGGTAACTAGCCACCTCTCTCCACCAGACACTCCAGTCGAACTTCTGCCGACAGGCCTGGACCCTCTAGCAAGCCACAGTAATGGCCACGACTCTACTCCACTTCCTGCGATGGATTTCACGTAGCTCCATCACTCCCTGGCGGGCCGCAGTAACGGCCACGATCCTGCTCCACTTCCTGCGACAGATTTCATGCGGCTCCATCACTCCCTGACAGACCACAATAATGGTCACGATCCTACTCCACTTTCTATGACGGATACCATGCGATTCCTCCATCCTCTGGCAAGTCGCGACAACGGACGCCACTCCACTCCCCGCGACAGACTCCACGTGGCATGTCCCGGTGATAGCCATGATTCTACTCCACTACTCTTCACAACAAACTCCTCCTGACCATGGGCAGCCCACTGCCAGACGGTTACAAACATCACTATCAGTCTGTTGCTTCCTCCGCCTATAAAAGGGGGACCCCAGATACGTTATTCTCTAAGCTCTCATTTTCTTACCTAAAAACTCTGCTAAAATTTTCATTCGAGCACTCCATTCTTGTTGAGGCAGAGAACTAACTTGAGCATCGGAGGGTCTTTTCGGAGCAACCCCACCTCCGGTTTAGACTTCTTTTGCAGGTCCCGGCGGTGACCGCGACTCCCTCGACTCCAGCTTCTCCGGTGCAAGTGAATTTTTGCACCAACAGAAGCAAAATTGCCCTGCTTATTTGGCAACACTGAAGAAGAAGGAAGGTGGACCTTTTGGAGGAAATAAACCTGATAGTTTCTTCTACATCCAGTTGAGTGCTTGACTCTGGATCTAGTGCTCATTTATGTACTTCTTTACAGGATCTTGATGATAGCAAGAGGTTGAGGGATGGAGAAATGATCCTACACATCGAGAATGGAGTAAAAGTTGCTACTGTGGCCATGGAACCTATCTTCTGCGATTACCATCAGAAAATATTTTGATTTTGAAAAATTATTACTCTGTACCTGTCGTGAGCAGAAATTTAATTTTTATATCTTGTTTAATGTAGAAAGACTATGTAATTAGTTTCTTTAAAGATTATTATACTATTTATTTGAGAAATAATAAAGTTAGAAATGGTTTCCTTATCAATGGTCTTTTTCAGTTACTTGTTGATATTTTCATTCATTGTGTCGAGCAAAATGTGAATGCTATAGGTTCCAAACATCCTAAAGATAATGTGAATAAAAAGTACTTATGGCACCTAAGGCTAGATCACATTGCAAAAGACAAGATTAACAGATTGGAGAAAATCAGACTACTGAGTCCGTTGACTTCTGAATCATATCCGATCTATGAATCATGTCTTCAAGGCAAAATAACTAAGCTGTCCTTTATGGGAATGGAGAAAGGACTATAGAGTTACTTGCTCTGGTGCATTCTGATATTTGCAGCTCATTCGATGTGCCGAGCAAAGGAGGTTTGGTCTACTTCATTACCTTTATCGATGATTTTTTATGATATGGGTATGTGTACCTTATGCATCACAAGTCTGAGGTCTTTGAAAAATTTAAAAAATTTAGATATGAAGTGAAAAAACAAACTAAAAAGTCTCTTAAGACTCTTCGATCAGATCGAGGAGGTGAGTACCTTAGTGAAAAATTTTTGGATTATCTCAAGGAACATGAAATTATCTCACAGTGGACTTCGCCTAGAATGCCTCAACTCAATGGAGTTTTAGAATGGAGAAATCGGATCTTATTAGATGTGGTCTATTCCATGATGAGTTTCACAGATCTTCCTGATTTTCTTTAAAGATATTATATTTTGACTGCCATATATGTACTAAATAGGATTCCATCTAAAATCATTTCTATCACACCATACGAGATATGGCATGATAAGAAGTTGAGTCTAAGTCATCTCAAGATTTGAAATTGTCCAGCCCATGTGAAACGACCACTGGTGGATAAGTTAGAAACCAGATCGCTTAGAGCTCATTTTATTGGATATCCCAAAGAATCATTGGGATGTTATTTTTATCTTTTAGAAGATCACAATGTAATTATGAGTCGACATACAGTCTTTCTTGAAAAATAGTTTATTCAAGATGGAGACATGAGAAGATAGATTAGGCTTGAGGAAAAAGTCTCCAAAAAGCAGCAAGCCTTGGAACCTAATGAACCTATTCAGTCTGAGCCGATCCACACACTTCCTCCTTCACCTCGTAAGTCTAGTAGAATTTTCCATCCTCCTGAGAGGTACTTAGATATTATGTCAGAGGATGTAGAGAAAATATTCCTCACAAAAAATGGGATACATGGAAATGACTCCTAGACGTACAATGAAGTGATATCAGATATCGACTTCAAGAAGTAGTTAGAGGTAATGAAGTCAGAAATTGACTCAACACACTCAAACCAAGTCTGGACCTTGATAGATCCACCTGAAGGTATTGTACTTATTGGGTGTAAATAGATCTTCAAGAGAAAGATAGGTACAGATGAAAAAGTAGAGACCTTTAAGGCTAGGCTCGTAGCGAAAGGGTATAGTCAGCATGAAGGATTGACTATTAGAAAATCTTCTCACCTGTAGCCATGCTTAAGTTCATCTGCACATTGCTTGCTGTTGCAGCATATTTCAATTATAAAATATGGCAAATGGATGTGAAAATGACTTTTCTGAATGGGTATCTTAAGAAAAATATCTATATGGAACAGTCACTTGATTTCACTTTCAGTGATGGTGATCGCAAAGTTTGCAAATTATAAAATTTTATTTATGGACTAAAGCAAGCATCTCAGAGCTGAAATACTCGATTCAATGATGTAATCAAATCGTTTGATTTCATCAAGAATGAAGAGGAGCCATGTGTATTCAAGAAGATCAATAGGAGTGTTGTCACTTTCCTCATATTATATGTGGATGACATTCTCTTAATTGAGAATGATATTCTCATGTTGACCTCAGTCAAGATTTGATTGTCTAAAGAGTTTTCTATGAAAGACTTAGGAGAGGCATCCTTCATTTTGGGGATAAAGGTCTATAGAGATAGATCTAGGAGGATGCTGGGACTATCATAAAAAATATACATTAAGGAGGTGCTAAAAAGGTCAGCTAAAGAACTCCAAGAGGGACTTGTACCCTTCAGATATGGCATTCATCTCTCTAAAAAGATGTGCCCCAACACACTGGAAGAGATTGAACGCATGAGCAAGATCCCTTACACTTCAGCTACAGGGAGCCTCATATATGTATGCTTTGTACATGACTTGATATCGCTCATGCTGTGAGTGTCACAAGTAGATATCAGTCGAATCCAGAGGAAGAACACTGAACTTCTATGAAGTGTATCTTTAAGTACTTAAGAAAGACTAAGGATATATTTCTGATCTTTAAAAATGAAGAACTGAAGGTGCAGGGATATACTGATTCAAACTTCAGGTCTAATATCAATAATCAAAAGTTGACATCGAAAAGTATTTTCTTGTGTAATGGTAGTGCCGTGAGCTAGAAGAGTTTCAAGCAAACTGTGATTGCAAACTTCACCATAGAAGCAGAATACATCATCGCATCAAAGGCTGCAAAGGAGGCATTCTGATTTAAGAAGTTTATTATAGAACTTAAAGTGATGCCATTAGATACTGTCCCTCTCTATTGCGACAATAACGATGCCATAGCTTTAGCTAAAAAATTGAGATCTCACTAGAAATCCAAGCACATCGAGTGGTGGTTCCACCTCATCTGTGATTACCTCGAGAAAGAATACGTTGAGGTGAAGAGAGTCAACACCATGAAAAATGTTACTGACCTACTAACGAAGCTGTTGAGCCAGCAAAAGACTAAAGCCCACCTTGTAAAAATGGAACTTAGATTTATAGTCAATTGGCTTTAGGTCAAGTGAAAGTTTGTTAGAAATATACTCTAGAAGCCAGATTGGCTGACATTTGTAAAATATTTTGAGGGCATAATTTATAATTTGACTTTGATATTAATAAAATTGGATTATTTTCATTCACATTGTGTTTAATAGTATCTATGAATTGTCCATTGGATTAATGGCTAAGATAACATATATTCTTAAGAGTTGAAAATTTGAGATATTGCTAATATTAGTTAACTCATGAATTACTTCCAATTATAGGATCATCACGGGGATAATGATCGATCCAGAAGATTATTGTATGGATAGATGAGTCTTAAATCTACAATATGGAGACACCGGAGTGAAAGTACAGGTGCTTGTTAAAAATAAGGGTACTGAGCATGACTATTTACGAACAGTCACAAGGATATCTACTTTCTCATCAGTGATATGTTCTTAGCTACAGTTATATGTCTAGTTCTCTGACCTGAGATGCATCGACAGCTCACCTTGAGGGTGCTGTAGTTTGACTATACCATAACTCGATCTCTTAGCCATACGAAGCCTTGAGGTATATGTTGGCTGTAATATATTCATTGTAGAAATTAGATTACATCGAGATAGGATCTATTGACCTCGGTAGAGGAGTAGTCCTATGTAAATCATGAAATTGAGTCCAAAAGCCCATGACCATAGTAGTGTGAAAGATAGAAAAGAGCTTTTATTAGGTTTCACATTGAACTCGAATCAAGTGATTCTATCGTATGATAGATATGAGGTTTGACGAGTTTTTCTTGACCTCGATTCTGTTAGAACTCACGATAAAAGAATCGAATCATATGATAACTGTACCTAAACATACATCTTTCAATTCTACTGGATTGTCACTACATACTACTAGATGTTACTGGTGGATTATGGGATCAATTAGAATTATTTCAATGATCGATAATTCTAATTGATTGAATTAGAAAGAGTTTTGATCCATCAAAAAGAGTTTTGATGATGTTATTGATAAATATCACAATATATCTTACTACCACATAGAATTAGACCTATGGGGTCACACAAACAAAGGTTTTAGTCTTGGATTGCTAAGTGTAGTCTAATTGGGTTATGATCAATTGAGTCCTAGCTTTGGATTTAAGAAAGCCATGTTAGCACATGGTTAAACCCATTTTCTCTTGCTTGATTTGAGTTTCCTATTAGATAGGATTTAATGTAATTAAATCAAGCTCAAATTGGGTTCCAAATGTTGGTTCACCAAGGTTCGATTTTGACCTAATTAGATTGGGTTTATGGGGCATCAAATGTTGGCACCACCCAATGTTGTTTGACCATGATGAGGGCTCACGCCCACATGGATTTGATCCATGTGAGTTGCCCAAATTCAAAATAAGGGAGAGGGATAAGCCTCATCCACTAGTAGATGAGGATAAGAGATTTGATCTCTTTTGAATTCAAATTCAGATTTGAATTTAAACCATTTGAATTCGAATCAGAGGTGGATTGGAATGAGGAGACAACAACCTTATCCTATCTAAATACCAATATAAATTTCTCATTAGCTTTGTGTGACAAAACAAGGAAGAAATCAGAGTGGGGCGGATCTAGGACAGTTCTTTTGTTTTAAGAACTCTGATCTGATCAAATTTCTATAAAAAGGGACTCTTTTTGATTGATCAACAGGGTTACAGCTGATAGAACCTTTCCGACACCTCCTCTCCTCCTTTCCATGCCTCCTCCCTCTTCTATCTTTGATATCTAAAGTACTTCCACATCCAAGGGTGTGGGACATGCTGTTTGATGGGTTCGAAGTGTGGAAGGCCATCAAATCTGCATAAGGAATGAGAAGGCTATGATCTAGCTTCGATCGGAGCTCTATCGGAGATCAGATTTAAATCTGATCAAAGAGCTTGCTGATCCATCTAGGAGTAGATGGATTAAAGAAGGAGAGAACATCATAGACCCAGCTCGAGTAGATATTTATAGCGGCCGGACATGTGCGCGACTTAACAGCGAACCTCGGATACTCTGATCATCAAATTGTGGTGTTCTTCTACCCACGCAAGATGATGTGATCATCTTATCATTTGCATGCTATTTTATATCTATATGCTGATATAAATATTATTAATTTGATTTAGATCTATGTCTAGCATGCTGGATCAGATCGAAAATTTTTGAATTCTGCTGCCTCTTATCCGAATCGATCCAGTGCGCCACATGATCTTTCAAAAAGAACCTTGTGGTACATCTTTGGAATGATTCTTGTTGCCATGGATTTCTAACTTTTGTTGTAGGTGCTGGAGCAAGGCGAAGCCTAGTGAGGATGACGATGGCTGGACTTGCAAAAGAAGTCCTTGATTGGAAGTGGTTCTAAAAGAGGACCCTCCGATGCTCAAGTCAGCAATCCAAAATAGATGGGGAGGAGCATGCAAGAGAGTTATGTACCTCTTAGGATCCCCTAGTTGCCTCTATATATAGGGATGGGAGCCATGGGAGGAAAAGGTCGTGAGAGGCCATGCTGCCTCCAAGGAGCAAATCCTTGACATTCTTGCTTCAATTTTCATGAATCTGTAGGGTGGTGGCACCTTACCCGGCACGTGGCCAGCCAGTTCCATTGATGACTCGAGCCAGAGTCTCTGGGACCCAATGATTGATGTGACCTTATCCCATGCATGGCCGACTATTTTCCTTAATGGCTATAGCTTGAGTATCTGAGATTTGATGGTTGACGTGATCTTTTCCTACGCGTGACCAGCTGCTTTTTTTAATGGCTTGATTTGAAGGGCCGTATGGGGGCTCTCTACTAACATCATAGTTAGCCACTTTCCTTAATGACTTGATTTGAGAGGACCATATTAGGCTCACTGCTGACGTCGTGGTTAGTTACTTTCCTTAATAGCTTGATTTGAATGGACCGTGCAGGGGGTTTCCCACTGACCTTCCAAGGTATGGGGACTGAAGTAGGGAGTGGGAGGGGTGTGCTTCAGTTGTCTGCTATATACACCACCGAATAAAAAGAACTGTAGTGGGTGCCTAGGTTGGGCCAACATGGGGGGTCAGTAGCTTGAGGATGGGTTGCAGCCCGTGGTTGAAGGTACAGGTGAGGAGTTGAGAACTTGTGTACAGGTTTGTAGATGACATGGGGGTCAGTGGCTGATGCATGGGTCGGCCATGAACAAAGTTCACTTGTGTCTTCAAGTCGGGTGTAAAAGTTCTATCTACAACATATGCCCCCTACTCTTTAGTCTGAGTTGGGGATCAGGCATAGGGAGTACAAACTAGCATGCAGACTCTGAAGACACGTGTCAAGCCTTCATTCTTTGGTTAGGATAGTGCACCCCCTACTTTCAAACCATCACATCAGGAGACTTGGTAAGGTTCATGCGAGGATGCCAAACATGAAGGGATGTCAGATGAAAGGCCATCAGTCGATGGTTTTAAAGACTTGTCTGGACTTAAGGCATCAAGTGCATCTATAGAGACATGCTCATAAATGCCCAGTTCGAGGAAATCATTTCAATTGATTCAGTTTTGCCATGCAGCAATATCCAGCAGCCTGCGTTAAATTGGTGCAGGATCAAGGACCACTCGTGGTCTCTAAAAATAGGGGTGTTCTCCTCCCTTTTTCTTTTTCTTATTGCTTCCTCTGAGTTTTCTTCTTTTTTGAAGTAGTTGTGCTCCTTCAAGGGAGTCTGATTTCCATGAGGCCTGATCGCTTCAGTTCCAAAAGAGAGGTTGAAGGGGATTTCCTTGGTGGGTATTCTTTGAGTGGTTCTGGATGCCCATAATATGTGGTGAAGTTCATTTACCCATGAACCTTTAATTGGCTTGATCCAACCTAACTTTTAGATCCTGTAGGAGAGTTCGGTTAATTATCTCATCTTTCCCATTAGCTTGGGGATGTCCTATCAATGTGAGATGGTGCAAGATGTCTAGATCTCGACAAAACTCGACAAATCGAGCATCGTTGAACTAGCAACCATTATCGATGATTAGTGCTCACGGTAGGCCGAAGTTGCATATGATGAATTTTTAAACAAAGTCTTAAACTTTGATCTCAATAATTTAGGCCAGAGGCTTAGCTTCCACCCACTTGGTGAAGTAGTCGATGGTCATGAATAGAAATTTTTATTGGCCCAATGCCTGGGAAAATGGACCAAGGATATCCATTCTCCATTGTGCAAAGAACTAGGGGCCATTGATTGGGGTTAGTGGTACGACCAGTTGGCACTGGATATTGGCATTTCACTGGCACCGATCACATTGTTTCATTAAGTTGGCTACAGCCTATTGCATTGTGGGCTAATAATACTCTTGTCAAAGTACTTTGTAGGCCAACTACTTGCATTCTAGGTGATTCCCACATAATCTCTTGTGCACTTTCTGTAGAGCATCGGCTTTAGAGGAGCATAAGCATGTAAGGAGTGGTTGTTGGAAATTATATCTTAAAATCAATCGTTTGATGATTGTGCTAATTATAAATGTATATAAATTGATCATTAATAAAAGTTATTTGACCTTTTTCATCACAAGATTACATCTTCTTAATGAACTCCTATATTGTGATGAAGTCCTTAGGATTAATTTGATTGATAAAAGAAGATTTATTACATGGTCCTTAAACTTATTCATGACCAAAGGATATGCTATTACTAAGATGATAGCGATTATCAAGTATAGGTTGTTGTGTGCCATATGCGTTGGTTGTCCTCATAATCAAGTGGTGTGGAGACACCAATATGGCATGCAAGTGAGATGTAGGAGTACATCTCATTGAACGTGACCAACTATGGAGCACTCTACTATCAAGAGTAGCTCGCGAAGGGTATGGGTATAAGTATCTCTCTAATCTGAGAACACTACGGTGACTTGCAAGCAACTCACTGTGCTTTGGTACCAAACTACCTGAATTTTTAATTCAGTGATTGAAAGATTTCTGAGCATAGTCAAGTACTTATTAAGTCGATATGTAAGTCAAGAAGAGATTGGTACCTCTGAGTAAATAGGAGTTAATGCATCACTATATTTCAATTTGGTAAAACCTAAGCTCTATGTGATGGATTTGAAAGATTAAAATACGATATGGATGACTTATCTAGGGTTGACAGTTAAATCCTAGGTCATCTTTGAGTATTCAGGATCAAAGAGATGAATTATACGATAACCATACGTCAGTAGATTCTTGAATGTTGCTTTACAATCATTCGATCTATCCGGACATCGAATCCCATTGCTAGATGGTTACATCGATTAGTTCAAAAATTTATTTCTGCACTACCAACTTAGGTTTGAACCAATAAGGTCATACTCAAAAGAAGTTTCTGACTGATCATATAGCTGATCAATGATTAAGAATCGTTCAAGGGTGTAATCGTTAATTCGATTGATGATTAACCACAAGCAAAAGTAGCGATGAAATAATTTGCTAAGCATTAGTAAATTAATAGAGGATAAATTAGTAATTAAATTATTGATTAGCTTAATTTGATTAAGCAATGATGTTTGGATCAAATCTAATTGAATTTGATTCAATTAGATTTGACCCGATTAGGTTATGAGATGACCTAATTGCTAAGGGAGAATTGTCCCTGATTTGATCAGAATTTTGGTTCAATCAATTTCTAATTAGATTAAGATTTGATTAAAAATTTAAGAGCCTAATTAAATTAGATTTTATCTATCTACTTAGACCTAATCAAATGTGATTTGGTTTTGGATCAAATAAGGAATCCTAGAGTCCATATAAGACTAGACTCCTTCTCCCTTGCGCCACCCTATCCTTAGACGCCAACCTTTCTTGTGCAATTTTATTTTGTGTGTGAGGTTTCTTCATGCAAAAATAGAAGTCGCCTCATGCTTTCTCACTACCCCATATGGATAAGGATTGATGGATAAGGTAAGTTTGAAATTGTTTAGAACTTGTTTCCTTATCTAGGAGAGATTGGATCTCATCCTAACTACCACATGCCATACCTAAAAAGTTTTTTTTTCTTTTGTGCAATAAAAGGAGGGGTGTGTGGTGTGGGAAATCAGATGGAGATCTGATTTATCATGAGGAAACAATTTATGGCACGATGGACTTTCCCTTGGCATGAGGAATTTGCATGAGAAAGGATTTCTCAACACAAATAACAAAAGTTGGCATGATTTGCTTGTGGCGCCATCTCCTAAACCCTAACCCTTTCTTCATATATAAGGAGTCCAATAGTTGGATGCCCAAATGATGAGATCTGAAAATAATGGGTGTGAGGATTGGGGAGGGCGTGGACTTCTTGGCGTGAGAGAAAGAGGAGAGTCATTTCCTCTTTGGGTGAACGATTCCTAGGATTTTTTCTTAGGATTTGGGAAGAGAGAATATTATCTCCTCTCCATAATTCTTACACCTCCTCATCTTCTCCAGATGTCTTTTTTCAACCTCTAAAAAGGTTCAAGAGATTTGAAGAAAAGATCCAAATCAGCCAACAAGATGATCTTCGCACGAGCTAGCACTCTCGAGGAGACCGATCAGATTGGAACTTCGAGTGGACCATCCGTAGAGGCTAGACATATTATATGGTAGTGAAGATTTTTTTACCATATTTATTAGCAGTGGCGATCATCGATCCGTGCTCAGGTATCGAGTTTTGAACTTGGATTAGATAGAGATTTGATCTACTGCTTACATCTATGCATGCAGATTTTAATTTTAGATTTTTAAATATGTCATATATCATGTCATAGATCCTAGAGTAGGTTGATTTATTGATCAGATCATATGTATGTTAGATCAATATGATTAATCTAATTGCTTTTTGCTGTGATCTGTTTCAAAAATTTTTTAAATACATGCATGAAATCACCTACAGTTTCCTTCAGTGGTATTGAGCCTAGATTCATTATGACATGTTATATGTACATATTAGATCTAAAATTTAAAATTATTTAGATCTAGTATGTGATATTTTAAATCTAAATTTAATTACTGATTGATCATACAAACTGAAATAAAGTTGTCCTGCTGTAGGGTTTACCCCTAATGATGAAAAAGTTATCCTAGTTTGGGCTGATCTCTAATAAAATTTGATTTTATTTGATGCATGTGATATTTTTGGTCTGATTTAGATATGATTTAATATTAAAATCAGATCAGATATGATATAGATTTGATCTAAATTTTTTCATATATGATATGATTTGATTAGATGTCTAGTAGTCAAGTAATCGGATTGAACATCCTTGGTTGTCCGATCATAAGAGAAAGTAGGATTTTAAGACCCTTTCCTAACATTCCACGAGGATCTCTTATGGCATGTAGGAGTACTGTTTGTTCATGAAAATGAACCATGAAAGAAAAAAAATTTATTTTTCTATAAAATTCTAGAATTGAAATCCTAGGATTGTTGTATGTGATACAAGCTGTACAAAAAGTAGTAACATCTAATCTTAGTGATTAAAATTATTTTAATCATAAAAAATAAAATCTAGAATCATAAATAAATTTAGATGAGATCTAAAATTGATTTATGATTGATTTTATTTTTGTTTATATAAAATTATTTAGATCTAAAAATTATATAAAGTGTTGTTGTTTGTGCCTACTGAGTCGACTCAATTTTGATTTGAGTCGACCTAGTGCACTGCTTGGTAGGCTCAGCTTCCTGCAAAGCTGACCAAGTTTACATAGGTAGAAAGTAAATGTTATTGTTTATCTCAATGAGTTGACTAAGTTCAAAACTTAGTCAACTCATTTTTATGAGCCGACTCAGTCTAGGGGTGAGCCGACTCAATTTTCAGAACTAAATATTTATGTATAAAATCAATGTAAAAAAAATTACAAATTATAAAGGAGTTTACAAATTGAAATGGTTTTAATGAAAAATCTTAACCCATATTAATGCTATACTTAATTGAGAATTAAGAGATGAATCCTTAGATCTAGAATTATGAATTTAAGATCTAATAATATTGCATAAAACATGGGGGCATGGGTTAGCTCAAATCAAATCTTTTTAATTGGGTTAGACCTAAGATTAGAATCAATGATTTAATGGACTAAAAGAGTAGTTAATCATATCTAAATAAAAGTTGATTTAGATTAGATCAAGGATACTCTAGATCCAATACAGTAGTTATAGTTGGTCAAGTCTATATCTTTGATTAGACCAAATGGATCTTGATTTTAGCTCAGTGATCGAATCCATCTATAAACTAATCAAATTGAAACTAATTAACTAGTTAGTGTCTAAGATAAGTTTGGCAGCCTTGATCGATGGTCATTAATTGAGAGCTACTCGCATAGATTAAGTATATGGTGAGTTAATGGCATATCCCTCTCATCGATCTCATTTATCTGGCCAATATGATGAATTATATTTTGATCAGATCGCTTAATGATTTGGGTTGACCTATGATAACTAAAAAATCAATTTGACTAATTAAGGTGTCCCTAGTTTGACTTGTCTTAGTCCTCTTCATGACTTGATGAAGTCAGTGGAAGGATTTACGACTTATCTTATGGACAGCATGTCTCTAGTCCTCTTTTAATGACTTGGTGAAGTCATTGGGAGGATTATTAACTACTGATTAATCTCTTCTCTTAAATTATATTAACCAAATCCTCTAAAATTATTAGGTCCCTAAAAATGAAATAGTTATGGTGATAACTAAATCATAGCCTCCCATTAAGTTGGATGATAATGGGTCTAATAATTTAGATGATCATTGGAGGTGCTACATATCTGGTGCTTATCTGACTGTCAGAATTATCATTCATAATATGTTGATTCAGATGTGTCTTTCTGACGGTCGTCCGATTGCTGAGCCACACTCGGATCAGGTCATTCGTTTGTCAGATGTGCTGAATTTTATTATATTAATGGTTGGACCTAATCAGGAGTTTCAGTGGAGGTGCCTCATGTCTGCTGAAGAGAAATCTGAGGTAAAATTAATTACTAAAAGTTATTTAGTAAAATAATTAGTTTAGAACCTATCTATGAGTGCAGAGGGGTTGTCCAAGCCACACTCGGGCCCATGTGCAGCCTGTAAGGATTGTAGTACTTACTAAGAAATTAATATAATTTATTGAATTAGAGGTAGAGGCTACCAATTCATATAAAATAGTGAGAGAATCTTTTGACTAAAGTCCAAGTCTTTAGGCTTAATAATTCATGTATATTTAGATTTTTTGGTTTTCCTTTATAAGTTATGGCTAGTAGTTTATTTCTCCGCTTACTGTTTGACAGTGACATACTTATAGGATCCAACTTTAATAGCTGGTATCGAAAGTTAAAAATTATTCCAGAGCTTGAAAGGATCCTGTATGTTCTTACGGATCCAGCACCTGAAGTTCTCAAGCCCAATGCATGTGATGCGATTAGAGTCGCTTATCAGAAGTAGCTTAATAACCAAACCATGGTATGGTAATTAGGGTAGCGATGAACATGAATTTAATTATAAATTCGAGGATGCTCAGATCAAAAGAAATCTTTCAAATATTGAAAAAGTCATTGGGCACCTCTGAAGGTTCATCTTCAGTGGGAGGTTAGTCCTTTGAGAAAGAAAAGAAAAAGAAGGTGCAAGTGAGTCATGCTTGAACTTTTGAGCCCAAACTGACTAAGAAGTCTAAGATTAATCTGAGTCTGATAGAGTGCTTCTTTTGGAAGAAGTAGGAACACTGAAAGAAAAATTATCCTTCATATCTGGCGTCTCTTAATCTGAACAGGCTAAGAAAGAGAAATCAATAAATGGTTGCTGCACATGGTGCTTATATGATAACACCTTGTGATTTCTCTGTCTATGATACTACTACCTGGATATTAGATACTGAAAGTCTGATTCATATCTATAAATTATTGCAAGGACTTTAGATTAGTAGAAAGTTTAAAAATAGCAATAGATTCCTGAATATTGGAGCTGAAAGTCATGTTTCAATCCTAGCTTTAGGAATTGTCAAGCTTGTTTTCAATTCTAATATCATTTTAGTAATTATCACTATTATCCATTTTGATGAATATAATTTTCATAGGCCTTTTGGCCAAGAATGGATTTACATTATTAATATAGAATAATTTTGTGATATCATTATGAATGATATCAAAATCATATATGGACAACTAAGAAATGGCATTTATAAATAGTCACAACCTGTTAGTATACTATACGCAACAAATAAATATCTTAGAGTAGATAATATCACAGATGTCTACCTTTGGCATTGTAGGCTCGGTCATATAAATAAGAATAGGATCAATAGGAGATAATTTTTAAAATCAATTATTTGAATCATTATCAACCTGTCAATCCCATCTCCTTGGTAAAATAATCAAGTCACCTTTTGCTGAAAAAGATGAACGAGCCAATGATGTTCTCAGTCTAGTACATACTAATGTATTGGACCTATGGACATGAGTGCCATTAATCTAAGTTATTTAAAATATTCAAATAATTTCATAATGAGGTAAAAAAATAAACTAAAAAGAGTATTAAAACTCTTCGATTAAATCGAGGAGGAGAATACCTTTTTAGTGAGTTTTTGACATATCTAGAAGAGAATAGAATTTTCTCTCAATAGAATCGAACCTCATTAGATATGGTTCAATCCTTGATGGGATTTGTAAATTTGCTAGTCTCCTTTTAGGATTAAGCTCTTAAGATTTCTTGTTATATTTTGAATTGAGTTTCGAGCAAATCAGTTGCAAAGACTCCATATGAGATATGGACCCGCAAAATCGATACTCTCTTACCTTAGAGTTTGAGATTCTATCACATGTATAAGATTCTATCTTAGACTACCACATCATGATCTTTAATATGAAAATATACACTTTAGATTTGAAAATAAAAAATACATCGATCTCATCAATGTTGAAATTCTAGATCAAACTATTAGATCTACCATAGGAATCAAAATAAGTTAGAGATCATTACTAAACAAATTTGATCTTGATCTTCTCTAGTCCAATAGTTGGAGAAGATATTCTTCAAGTCACTCACAGCCACACGAAGTCGTCTGGCCTCTATAGGAAGATCCATGCGAAGACAGACGTAGATCAGGGACTTGGAGGTGCTAGCCTGCAAGCAACTTCAACAGCTGATTAGTTCCTCCTTCTTCAAGTATCTTGGATACTCCAAGCAAGAGAGGATCAAGAGAAGGAATAGAGGAGGAGGAGAAGAGGCTCTGGAAATAAAAAAAATACCAAGAGAATGATCATTAGACATCCAAGAGAGAGGACCCCTTTTTATAGACTAGGAATTAGGATTTTCCAAAGAAGGGCAAAAAGAGTCAATGCCAAAACCTCCATTTGGCATCCCAAAAAATTTCAAAAAAAAATTTAGAATGTGGAGAAAGATTTTTTAGTCTCATACACCAAAATATTCTCCAAGAAAAATAAGAAAAAAATAAATACAATACCAATAATATTTTATATATAAAAAATCTCTTTCTTAGTTTGCCTCTTATCTGTAATTCGAATCGCATTCGAATTAGACAAGAGATAATATCATGACTCATCAGTTATAGCCACCCACCCTTATTAGATCCTCTATCATGATGCCAAAAATTACAACCCAAATCCAATTAGGTATGGAAAAATTGACATGGATCCAAGTGTGGTGCAAAAGATAAGGACAGAGTCCTAATTGATAAGAACTCTTCATTTTCGATTCTGATTCTAATCCAAATCAAATTTAGATTGAACCCACTGATAGAAATAAATCTAATTCAATTAAAAATCTAAATATCTTATCAAATTTCTAACCCAATTAAAAATTAGCCGAGTTAAAATCCTGATCGAATTAGGATCAAATTTATTTTGTAATCAGGTTCGATCATACCAAACCCAATCAGAGTCAAACTGAATCTAATTCAATTAGACTTGATCCAAAGCTCTTTGCTCAATCAAATTGAGTCAATTAATAATCTAATTACTAATTAATTCTTTAAAAATAGTAAAGTCCTAGTTCCAGTGGGACTCTCCCCCAGAGTCCTAGTCGGAGTAGGACTCTTCACCAGAGTCACAATCTAATTGAACTCTTCAGCCATCTGATCTGACCAAATCTTCTAATACGTGTGACCCCATATGTTTGAACCTAAGTCGATAGCATAAAAACAACTTTCAATACCAATCAATGTAACCATCTAGTAATGATGACGCGGCGATCGGATAGGTCAAAGTATTGCGAAACAACCTTCTAGAACCTACTGACGTATGGTTACCGTATAATTTATCTCTTTGACCCAAATGCACAAGACGACCTAAGGTTTAACTATCAACCCTAATTTAGTCAACTACATTATATTTCAACTTTTCAAATTCATCTCATGGATTATCCTGGCCAAGGTTTTACTAAATTGAAATACATTGATGCATATCTCTTACTAATTCAGAGGGATCAATTTGATCTTGACTCACACACTGACTTGATAAGTACTTGACTGCACCCAGTAGCCTTCCGATACTGAGTTAGAAACTCAGATGGTCTAATACTAAAGTACAGTGAGTTGCTTACAAATCACCATGGTGGTCTCAAGTCGGAGGGACACTTATATCCATACCCTTCATGCGTAACTCTTGACAGCAGAGTGCTCGGCACATAGTCACGTTCGATGTGAATGTACTCCTACATTCTATCTGCATGCCATAACAGTATCTCCACACTCCTTGATTAAGAGAACAACCAACTCATATGGCACACAACTACCTACATTTGATATCGTTATCATCCTAGTAATAGCATATCATTTGGTCGCGAATATTTTTAAGGACTTAACGACAAATCCCCCTTTATCGATTAATCATAGTCCTAAGGACTTCATTACAACACAAGAGTTCAAAGATAGATAATTTATAATAAAAATATTAAATAATTTTTATTAATAAAAATTTATATATAATTTACAAGATAAGTATAATTGTCCAACGATTGGCTTTAAGATATATTTTTCAATAACTCTCACTTGAACTAAAGCCAATCGATACAGCATCAAATACCCATCTTCAACTTGTGATCATCGAACTTCTTAATTTTGAGAGCTTTAGTAAATGGGTCGGTCAAGTTCTTCTTTTCATCGATCTTCTGAAGGGTGACATTATCTCGATCCATGATCTCTCAGATAAGGTGATAGAGGTATAGAATATGTTTGGTGCACTTATGTGATCTCGGCTCCTTGGCTTAAGCAATAGCTCCAGTATTATCGCAATATAGCAAAACAGAGCCATCAATGGAGGGTGCTACTCTAAGCTTGCCGATGGACTTTCGCAACCATATAGCTTTTTTTATAGCATCAGATGCCACGATATACTCCGCTTCACAAACAGAGTCTGCCACAATGTGCTGCTTGAAATTTTTCTAACAGATCGCCCCACCATTTAGGATAAAAATATAATTCGACACACTCTTGCTATCGTTATGGTCTGACTGAAAGCTAGAGTCGGTGAACCCTACCAGTTTCAAGTCAGTTTCACCATACACAAGCCACTGGTCCTTAGTATTTCTCAAATACTTAAGAATGATCTTTACGACCTTCCAGTAGTTTTCTTATGGATCAGACTGGTATTTGCTCACTACCCCTAGTGAGTATGCCATGTCTGATCTCGTACATGTCATGGCATATATAATAGAACCCACTGTCAAAGCATATGAAACTCTACTCATAGCTCTCTCTCTTGAGGAGTTGTCAGACAATCTTCTTTCGAAAGAAAAATATTTTGATCTATCGGAAGATAGCCTTTCTTAGAATTCTTCATGTTGAATCATTTCAGTATGGTATCTATATATGTGGTTGTGAGAGCCCAAGCAACCTCTTAGATCTATCCCTATAGATCTTCATCCCTAGGATGTAGGCTGCTTCTCCCAGATCCTTCTTGGAGAATTATGATGATAGCCATATTTTTATTCCTTGTAATATAGGGACATTATTTCTGATTAAGAGAATGTCATCCAAATATAATACAAGAAATATAATTATTGAACCATTTGCCTGTTGGAAAATATAGGCAATCTCATGCATGTATTTTGAAACTTTTTTGAATAAATTACAGTGAAAGTCAATTAAATTAATAAAATTAATCTAACATGCATATGATGTAATCATCAAATTAATCTACTCTAAGATCTATGACATGATATATTACATATAAAATTGAAAAAATACTGAGGATAAAATCAGCATGCATGCATGTGAGCAGTAGATCACATCTACTTCTAATCTGAGTTTAGAACTCAATATCTGAGTACGGTTCAATGATCACCACTATTGAGAGACATGGTAGAGAGGGTCTTCTCTGGTTGCTCATAGCTGCACATGTATCCGACCTCTATGAAAAATCCATTCGAAGCTCCAATTTGATCGATCTTCTCAGGAGTGCTAGCTCGTGTGAAAACCTTCTTCTTGATTGATCTGGATGTCTTCTTCAAATCTCTAAAATCTTTTTAGAGGTTGAAGATGATCATCTAGAGGAGATGAGGATGTGAAAGAAAAAAGGAGAAGAAATAATTTTTTCTCATATTTTTCTCTCTTCTCAAATCCAAAGGTATAAAATCCTAGAAAATAGATTTTGTGCACACCCCAAGAAGGACTCTCCTCTTCTTTTTCATGCCATGAACCCATGCCCAACTCCTTTCAACGTGAAGGTCTCTCTCTCAGGTCTCTTACATGCATAAGAATGAAATAAAACTCTTTTTGTTTCAACATGTAAGGAGGTGGGATGAGGAGTCCTAGAGATCATGGATTCTTGATGTGTTGTCACCCCTACTCAAAAATTTATGCCAAAACATCTCAAAAAAATATGGAACACCCCTTCTCATATTTTTTTATAGTAAAACACTAATCTATCATAAAAAATCTCCTCAAAATATCACACATATAAGGAGAAAAAAATAAGTTGGCATGGAGAGGTTGATTTGGATAAAAACAGACTCTCTTGATAAGGAATATTTTAAAATCTAATTTCAAAATTTTTTTATCAAAATCAAATTAGATTTGGATGTGAGATAGAGAAAGAGAACAACTCTTTGGTATGAAAAAATCTTACACAAAAATTATTTGTGCATGGAGATAGATGGCATGCAAAGTGGGTTGGCACAAGGGAGAAGAGTCCAATCCTATATGGACTCTTTATTTCCTTATTTGAATCCAAACTAAATCACACCTGGTTTAGCCCAAATAAAATAGATAAAACTCAATCTAATTAGGTTCATAAATTTTTAATCAAATTTTAATTAAATTAAGAATAGATTAAATCAAAATCCTAATCAAATCAGGGATAATTTTCTCTTAGCGATTAGGTCATCTCATAACCAAATTGGGTCAAACCTAATTGAATCTAATTCAATTAGATTTTATTTAATCTTCTTCATTTAATCAAATTAAGTAAATTAGTAATTTAATTGCTAATTAATCTTTCATTAATTCTTTAACACTTAGTGAATAAATTTATTGCAACTTTTGCATGAGGTTAATCATCAATCAAATTAAAGATTAAGCCCTTGAACGATTCTCAATCGTTGATCAACCACATGATCAGTCAGAAACTTTTTTTGAGTATGACCCCATAGGTTTGAACCTAAGCTGGTAGCATAGAAATAATTTTTTGAATCAATTGATTAACCATCTAGCAATGGTGACCCGACGTCCGGATAGGTCGAATAAAGATGAAGCAACATTCAAGAACCTATTAGTGATGGTTATCGTATAATTCATTCCTTTGATCCTAATACTCAAGGATGACCTAAGATTTAACTATCAATCCTAGATAAGTCATCCATATTGTATTTCAATCTTTTTCAAATCCATCTCATGGATTATCCGAGCTCAGATTTTGCTAAATTAAAATATATTGATACTAACTCCTACTAATTTGGAGGGATCAATCCCTTCTTAACTCATGTACTGACTTGATAAGTACTTAACTGCACCTAGAAATCTTCCGTCACTGAATTATAAACTCCGATAGTCTGACACCAAAGTATAGTGAGTTGCTTGCAAGTCACTGTGGTGATCTGAGGTTGAAGGGACACTTATATCCATACCCTTCATGAGCTACTTGACAGCAGAGTGCTCCATAGTTAGTCACATTCAGTGATGATGTACTCTTATATCTCACCTGCATGCCATACCAGTATCTCCACTGAAGAAAAAATAGGTAGTTCAAAGTATGTATTTTTAAAATTTTATAGTGAAATAATAAAAAATTAATATTTTAATCTTCTAAATATATCTTAGATTAGATCTAAACTACCATTAAGGATCTATGACATAAAAAATTTACATATAAAATCTAAAATAAAATAGAAAACTGCATCGATCACATCGATGCCATGAATTTGATCTAACCTGTAGATTATGTCGATAAAGTTCAAAACACATCACTTTTTCATGGGTTGATGATCGCCACTACTGGTAAGTATAGTATAAAGCTCTCACTGATGCCGAATAGCCGCACAAGTATCCGGCCTCTACGGATGGTCCACACGAAGCCCCTCAGACCGATCAGCCCTCCACGGGAGTGCTAGCTCGCGTAGTCGGCTTCTGATGGTAGATCTGACTTGATCTCCTTCTTCGATCATCTCAAACTTTTTTGATATCGAAGATAGATCAAAGAAGGATGTTGGATGGTGGAGAAAAATTAGATGAAGATTCTCTTCTCTTTGGTTTTTTCCTCACCCATAAACCTAGAATAGTTCTAGGTCTCTCACCCAAGAGGAGAACGGTCTCCTCTTTTGTTCATGCCAAGGAGGAAGGAAACCCACCCAATCCTCATATCTCAAAAAAAAAATTTCGACCCTCTTTCTCTCTGGTATCTTACAGTGAAAAGCTCTTCTCTTTTTGGTGCACAAAATTATGGCCTTTTTATGGTTGTCGCACAAACTAGATAAAATAGGATAAAGACTGGAGTTTGTTGTAATACAAACTCTTTTGAACTTTAATTTGACTCCAACCATTTTTCACCCTTATCTAACTTAAAGAGAAACTTACCAAAGAAAATTGAATACAAAAATCAATTAGAAAGATCTCTTTTTCTCCTACACAATAGACCCCTTCAAAAGCAACCAACATGTGGAAGGATATGGATAAGATTTTAAGTTAAAATTTAAACTAATTTGAATTCAAATCAAAACCAACCAATTTCTATCCTTAATGGATGATAAAAAAAGAATTAATTTTTATTTTTTTCTCATACAAACTAATTTTGTGTGATGAGAAAAGATGTGATACAATTTAGGTGGCGCAAGGGATAGAGTCCTATTCATTTGGGACTCTAGGGTTTAACCAATTGGATTTCTTTCAAATCCAATCCAACTAGATCCAAATAAAATTTGATGAACCTAATCTAATTAGGCTCCTATAATCTCAATTAAACTTGATCAAATTAATAAATTAATTAAGCTATTGACCCGATCAAATCAGGATCATTTCTTCCTTACCGATTAGATCATCTCATAACCTAATCAGACTTGACTTGATTGAATCAAATTCAATCAGACTTGATCCAGACATTAAAGCTCAATCAAATTGAGCTAATTAGTAATCTAATCACTAATTAATTTATAGTCTTTGATTTATAGTCTTTGAACTCCTTGACGCCAAGGGCTTTAATAAATGGGTCAGTCAGGTTCTCCTTTCTATTGATTTTCTGAAGCTCGATGTCATCTCGATCCACGATCTCTCGGACCAGATGGTAGTGGTACAGAATGTGCTTGATCTGCTGATGTGACTTTGATTCCTTCGCTTGAGCAATGGCATCAGTACTGTCGTAGTATAACAAGATGGGGCCGTCAAAGGAGGGTACCACTCCGAGCTCGTTGATGAACTTTCATAGCCACACAGCTTCCTTCGTAGCATTAGATGCCGTGATATATTCTACCTCACAAGTAGAGTCGGCCACAATGTGCTGCTTAAAATTTTTCTAGCAAATTGCTCCACCATTCAGGGTATAAATATATCCCGACATGCTCTTGCTATCGTCATGATCTGACTAAAAATTGGAGTCTGTAAAACCCACAAGTTTTAAGTTGGATTCCCTATAGATAAGCCACTGATCCTTAATATTTCTTAAATACTTAAGGATAGTCTTTACGACCTTCCAGTGATTCTCACCTAGATCAGATTGGTATTAGCTCACTACTCCTAATGAGTATGCCACATCCGGTCGTGTACATATCATGGTACACATAATGGATTTCACTATCGAAGCATATGGAATTTTACTCATATGCTCTCTCTCTTGAGGAGTTGTCGGACAATCACTCTTCAAGAGAGAAATTTTTTGGCCTATCGGAAGATAGCCCTTCTTGAAATTCTCCATGCTGAACTTTTTCAGCACAGTATCAATGTACGTCAACTAGGATAATCTAAGCAACCTTTTAGATCTATCACTATAGATCTTCATCCCAAGGATGAAGGATGCTTCTCTCAAGTCTTTCATGGAGAACTATGATGACAACCAAACTTTTATTTTCGGTAATGCAGGGATGTCATTTTCGATTAAGAGAATGTCATCGACATACAAAATAAAAAATACTACCACAGAGTTATTAATCCATTTGTATATGCAGGATTCCTCTCCATTCTTAATGAAGCCATACGTTCTAATCAATTTATCAAAATGCATGTTCCAACTTCGAGATGCCTGCTTTAGTCCATAGGTAGATCTTTGAAGCTTGCACACCTTAGACTCATCCATGGATATGAAACCTTCAGATTGTATCATATACACCTCTTCTTCTAGCTCTCGATTTAGGAAGGCTATTTTCATATCTATTTGCTAGATTTTATAGTCCAGATGTGCTGCTATTGCAAGCATAATTCGAATAGACTTGAGCATTACTACAGGAGAAAATATCTCATCATAGTCAATACCATAACACTGACAGTAATCCTTGGCAACCAGATGGGCTTTATAAGTCTCCAACTTTCCGTCTATGCCCCTTTTCTTTTTGAAGATCCACTTACACCCTATGGGTTTTACCCCTTCAGGTGGGTCAACCAATATCCATACATTATTGATTTTCATGGACTTCATTTTGAATTTCATGGCTTCCAGCCACTTATCAGAGTCAGACCTCTACATCGCATCTATATAGGTGATCGGATCCTCATTGCTCTCATCGAGTTCAATTGAATCTCCATTTCGAACAAAAAAATCATAGTATCTATCCGATTGACGTGGTACTCTACTGGATCTCCTTAAAGATATTTCTACAATAGGATTCAAATTTGATCTAATCAAGTTTGACTCTATGGGTTTACTAGATTGTGTCGGTTCTTCTACTGATCGAACTTCATCAAGTTCAATCTTTGAGGTATTAGTTCCTTCACCATGGAATTTTTTTTTAAAAAGATAGCCCTATTGCTGACGAACACCTTCTGTTCATCAGTAAGATAGAAGTAATATCCCTTGATCTCTTTTGGATATCCTACAAATAGACATTTGTCAAACCTAGGTCCAAGCTTGTTAATTTTCAAATGTTTGACATAAGCCGAACATCCCCAAACCCTCAAGTGAGATAGTGCTGGCTTACACCCTGTCCATATCTTATGTGGTATTTTACTTACAGACTTACTCAAAACTTTATTTAAAATATAACAAGCCGACTCGAGTGCGTATCCTTAAAAAGATATCGACAAATTTGCAAAGCCCATCATGGACCGAACCATGTCTAATGGGGTTCGATTCCTCCTTTTCAATACACCATTATGCTGTGGTGTTCCAGAAGAGGTCCATTGTGAGAGAATTTCATTCTCTTCTAAGTATATCAGAAACTCACTGGAGAGGTATTCTACTCCTCAGTCAGACCAAAGAGTTTTAATACTCTTTCCAGTTTGTTTCTATACTTCATTACAGAATCGTTTGAACATTTCAAATGATTCTGACTTATGTATTATTAAGTAGACATGCCCATACCTCGATAGATCATCTGTAAATGTATTGAAATAATAATATCCACCTCTGGCACTAGTGTTCATCGATCCACATACATCAGTATATATCAGACTTAGAACTTCACTGGCTCGCTCATTTTTTCCAGTAAAAGATGATTTAGTCATTTTTTCAAGAAGACAGAACTCACAAGTTGGGAGTGATTCACAATCACTAACTTTGAGGATTTTCTCTTGCATCAACCTATTTATTCTGTTCTTGTTAACATGACCTAACCTACAATGTTAAAGGTAGATATCGGAGACATCACTAATTCTAGGATGTTTGTTGGATGTGTACATTATACTAACAGATTGTGATAATATGTAAATATCATTGTTCAGTTGTCTATTCATCACATTAACACCATTCATAATGATATTAAAATTATTTTTTTTATGAAAATCTCATAACCGTACATGGCCAAAAGGCCTACAAAAATAATATTCAATAAAAAAAAGGACAAAAGTGATATTCACTTAGAACAATTATATTAGACTTGAATGCAAGCTTAATAGTCCCTAATACTAGAACTGAAACTGATCTTCCATCTTCAACATTAAGGAACCTCTCGTCTTCTTCAAATCTCCTACTGACCTGCAAATCCTGCAATGAATTACAAATATTAAAAGAGCTTCCAGTATTTAATACCCAGATAGTAGAATCATAAATTAAGAAATTACCAGGTGTTATCATATAATTATCTTGTCCAGCAACAACTTGCTTCTTTCTCAATCTGTTCAGATCCAGAGAGGCAATGTATTGAGGATAATTCCTCTTCCAGTGCCCCTGCTTCTTGCAGTAGAAGCATTCTACCTGACTCTGATCAGACTTGGATTTCTTGGTCTGACAGAGCTTGGGTGCCCCAGCACTTTGCATCTTTTTTTTATTTTTCTTGTTCTTCTTCCCTTTCTTAAAGGGTCGATGTCCAAAAGAAGACCCTCCAACAATATTCACCGACTCCTTATGGAGCTGGTGATCCTTCTCAAAGTTCTACAGTAACCCCAGCAAACCGTGGTAGTTGACTGCAGGCTTTGTCATTTGAAAATGAGTAAGAAAAGGGAGGTAGGACTTGGGCAGAGAGTTCAGAATAGCATCTTTCTCTAACTGCTCATGAAGAAAAAAGCCAAGCTTGCTTTGGTGCTCAATCATCTTGATCATGTACAATACATGATCAGTTACTGATGCTCCTTTCCTCATTCGAGCATTGAAGATGACACAACTAGTCTTGTGCCTCTCAACATCGTCAGGTGTGCCAAAGGACTTGTTCAACATTTGCAACATATCCTATAGCAGAACATTTTCGAAACGATAGCTGAACTCATCATTCATTGCCACCAGCATAATACAACAAACTATAGTTCGATCGTTGAGCCACTTCTGATAAGTATCTCTAATCGAGCTACATGCATTTGGAGCTAGCTCCTCAAATGCCAAATCAGTTAACACATACAAGATCCGTTCGTGCTGCAAAATAATTTTGAGCTTTCAATACCAACTATCAAAATTTAGATCCATCAATTTATCACTATCTAATAGTCATCGGAGCGATAAAGTGGTGGCCATAACTACAAAAGAAAAATCAAAACCTAATTAGTATATGAATTGATTAAGCCTAAAGAGATGGATTTCAGTCTAAAGGTTCTCTCACTATTTTATTCAAATTGATAGCCTCTACCTTCAATTCGAAGAATTACACTAATCCTTAGTGGGTACTAGAATCCACATGGACTGCACATGGACCCAAGTATGGCTCGACCAACCCTTGTGTGCCCATGGATAGGTTCTTAACTAATTATTTCATCAAATAATTTTTAGTATTCAATTTTACCCCAGACATCTCTTCAGCAGGCATGTGGCACCTCCATTAAAAGTTCTGATTAGGTCCAACCATTAATATATCAGAATTTAATGTATCTAACAAACGAGTGACCAGATTCGAGTGTGGCTCGACCAACCTGACCATCATCAGAAAGACACAACTAAAACAACATATTATGAATGATAATTCTGACAGCTAGATGAGCACCAGACATGTGGCACCTCCAATGATCATCTAAACCGTTGGACTCATTATCACCCAACTTAATGAGAGGCTATGATCTAGTTATCGCCATAACTATTTTATGTTTAAGGACCTAACAATTTTAGAGGATTTAATTAGTTGAATTAAGAGATAAGAAAAGACTTGATCAGTTAATTTTAATCCTCTCACTAACTTCACCAAGTTAGATTAAAGAAGATTAGGTATAGCTGATCCATCCAACCAGTCATAAATCCTCCCATTGACTTCATCAAGTTGTGAAGAAGACTCAAAACAAGTCGAACTAGGGGCACCTAAATCAGTTACACTGATTTTCTAGTTAGCATGGGTCAATCCCAATCATTAAGTAATCTAATCAAAATATGATTCACCATATTGGCCACATAAATGAGATCGATGGGAGGGATATGTCATTAACTCAACATAGACTCAATCTATGCGAGTAGCAACCAATTAATGACCACCGATCAAAATTACCATACTTTCTTTAGACACCAACTGGTTAGTCATTTTTAATTTGATCAACTTATAGACTTGGATTCGACCACGAACTTATGATCAAAGTCCATATTGGTCTAATCAAAGATATGGACTTGACCAACTACAACTATTGAAATTGATCAAGAGAAGAAATTGATCCAATCAGAATTAACTTTTAATTAGATTTGATAGTTACTAACATGGTCTATTATCAATAATTTCTAACCTTAGATCTAACCTAGTTAAATGGACTTGACTCGAGCTAATCCATTAACTCATGAGTTATAAAATTAATGCCTTAGATCTTTAATTCTCAAATCTAGATCGCTTAATTCTCAATTCAGTTTTGGACTGATATGGATTCGGGTTCGGTGTTTGAAAATAGTTTTTGATTTTGTAAAATATTTGTACAATCAATCATCTAATGATCAAAATTTTAATTTTAGATCTAATATATATTATTTCAAATCTAAAATAAAATTTTAAAATTTTTTTCATTATTCATCATCATAAATAAAACCGTGCAGCACCTCTACACACCATAGAAGATTCCATCGAATGGATAAATAGGATAGTGAAATCTTAATTTCTTCTTTGATCGGACGGCTATGAGATCTATCCAATCAGATTACTATACTACTCAAATTCAAAATTAACTATTTAGATCTAATCTAAATAATTAAAATCAGATTATATGTAAAAAATTCATGTCATAAGAAATCTAGCTCTGATATCATATGAAGGAAAAATGGATAGTTCAAAGCATGTATTTTTAAAATTTTACAGCAAAATAATAAAAGATTAAATATTTTAATCTCTTAAATATACTTTAGATTAGATCTAAACTACTATTAAGGATCTATGATATAAAAAATTTATATATAAAATCTAAAATAAAATAAAAAATTGCATCGATCATATCGATGTCATGAATTTGATCTAACCTTTAGATTATGTCGGTAGAGTTCAAAATTCATTATCTTTTTTTGGATTGATGATCTTCACTACTGGTAAGCATGGTTTGAAGCTCTTGCTGATGTCGAGTAGCCGCACAAGCATCCGATCTCTACGGATGGTCCACACGAAGCTCCTCAGATCGATCAGCCCTCTACGGGAGTGCTAGCTCGCACAGTCGGCTTCTAATGGAAGATCTAACTTATCTCTTTTTTTGATCATCTCGAACCTTTTCGATGTCAAAGATGGATCAGAGAAGAATACATGTGATGTATCAGATCTGAAAGCATGTTAATTAGATTGATTTTTGATACATGAGATGTATGCAAAGCATGTATTAGTTAGATCTTCTTAGATTTAATTTTTAAATATTTTGATTTTAGATCCTATCATATCTGATGTGACATCTGAAATCTTTAATATCAGATAAATAAAAATTAAAATTAGATCTAAATTAGATCTAAAATAGAGCCAAAACTGGTATCAGAGCCAGGTTGTTGGCTCTATTTCAGATCTAATTTAGATCTGATTTTAATTTTTATTTATCTGATATTAAAGATTTTAGATATCATATTAGATATGATAGGATCTAAAATTAAAATATTTAAAAATTAAATCTAAGAAGATCTAACATGCATAAGATGCATGACTAGACTAGAATTAGTTCAATCCATGAATAGTCTTAAGTCTTATATTTTAATGAGATTAAAATATGAATTAAATTTAATTTATTCTCTATTTTTTTAATATTATAAATATTATAATCAGATCAAAAAATAAAAAATAAAATTTTAGTTTTTTCATAAAATTGATCTGCTGCATGCCTAGACTAGTTGTAGAATTGTTCTAGTAACTTATCTAGAATAGATTTAATTTTGAATAGTTCAATTTAAATTTTATTTTTTAGATATTACATGTGATGTATCAGATTTGAAAGCATATTAATTAGATTAATTTTTGATACATGAGATGTATGCAAAGCATGTATTAGTTAGATCTTAAATTGTATATGTGATATGTTAATTTATATCTAACTAGTTTTATAGTTAAATTTATATTTCTGATTAAGGTGTTCCTCATGGCTGTCCGGTCATAAGAACAAAGTAGGATTTTAAGACCCTCTCTTTCCATTCAATGGGGTGTTCATATGACGTGTAGGGGTGCCGCACGTTCATCCTTAATCAGAAATTAAAACTTACTTTTCTGCAAAATTTTAGATCCTGAAATCTTAGGATTTATTTTACATGCTTTGTTTATGAATCCAAACTTAATTAATAAATTAAGCTTATGAAATTAAGTTAGATCTAAAATTGAGAATTTTAGATCTAAGATATTTTCATAAAATTGAGTTCGGGCTTGGGTAGCTTAATTAGGTCTAGCAGTTGATCAAATCGAATCAAGAGTTAGTTAGATGAGATCATGAAAGCTAATAATTGACCAGCCTAATAGGATTAAGTCTGGATCAAGGTTGAATCACATTTAGATGTGACTCGATCAAGTTAAGACCTAATTTGGCTCAGTGGTTAGAGCCTGGATTGTAGGCTAACCCAATTAGTTCTGGTTCGATAATTTGGTGTCTAAGGTAAGTTAGACAGATGCGACCGACTGATTTTTAGTTGGGAGCTACTCGACTCGAATACATTCTTGTCGAGTTAATGGCATATCCCTCCCATCGGTCTCACTTACCTGGCCATATGTGTCGACTCAGTTCTGATTAGAGGTGGCTAACAATTCGAGCTAACCCATGCCACTAGGTTAGTCATAATTGTTATGACTATGTCAAGTCAAGTTTAATGAGATCTAAATTAAATCTCTCTAAGAAAATATTAAGTGTAGGTCTTCCACCATTGTGGATGTGTGGGCCCTTCTCGAGGTTGATTGTTCTCGACTGATTACAGTGGCTCAGTTGCACCAGGAAGATGCAACCATGTCCATTAGGCATTGGATGCTACAGATTAGAGGATGGGTTGGGATCAATATTTCGGATACGATGTGGGACCCAATCAGGAATCTAGTTCGTACAAATGGTGGGTTTGGCTTAACTAAGGATTGAAGCAATATTTCGGATACGGTGAGCTTCATGAATTAGAGACAAAGTTTTGGGTGCACCATGATTAGAGAATCATTGGACAAGAGTTGTCCACTCATCGGTTGACCCACACCAATAACTGTTAGGTGAGGTGGTGAGCCAGTCGGTGAGACCGCACCACCCACTAAAAATCACTGATCACGGAGATTTTCACATCTCTACCAAGGGAGTATAGGGATCTGAAAAAATAGTGGGAGCCTAATTTGTTTAAAAATAAAATTTCTAAATAAATTGGTTAAGTCTGATTACAAAATCTAACTAGAAACTTTCGACTCTCTACAGGAAACATGTCTACCTCCAACCCCCTGACCAAAATACTAGACACCCACAGATTGACTGGACCCAATTTCAAAGACTGGTTGAGGAACTACAGAATTATTTTGGGTTCTAAAAAATTGACTCATGTCTTGGACCAGGACCCACCTGCCATGCCAGCATGTCCGACTGCTGAACAGAGAGCGTCTCTGAAAAAGTGGATGGATGATGATAACAAAGCAAGGTACTATATGTTGGGTGCAATATCTGATGACTTGCAGCGCCAGCATGAGAATATTTTGACTACCCACCAAATGTTGGTTCACCTACAAGAGTTGTTTGGTGAACAAAGTCGCGCGGCCAAATATCAAGTCTGTCAAAGACTTTTTAAGGCCAAGATGCATGATGGGCAGTCAGTCCAAGATCATTATTTGACAATGATCAAGGATCTTGAAGAGCTTGAGAAGCTCGGTATCATCTTAGACAAGAATTTTCAGATTGATGTGATCCTTCAGTCCTTGTCCGATGCATATGGTCAGTTCATCATGAACTTTCATATGCATGAGATGCAGTATACCTTGGCTGAGTTAATGAACATGCTGGTTACGACTGAGCTTTCCATGAAGGGTTCAAAAGGCTCAGTTCTTACTGTGGAGCAGACTTCTTCCAAGAGAAAGTCTTTTGGAAAGAAAAAGAAGTCTGCGAAGAAGTAGAAGGTGGATGGGAAAAAGAGGAAGCGAAACTATCCTCAGTACCTGGCCACCCTAAAGAACAAGAAGGATGGTCCTTCTGGAGGTATGCTCGTTATAAAATCTAACCTTACGATTTCTTCTATCCAGTTGGATGCTTGACTCTGGTTCTAGTGCTCATTTGTGCACTTCTATGCAGGGTCTTGAGGAGAGCAGGAGGCTGAGGGATGGGGAGATGATCCTACGCATCGAGAACGGAGCAAGAGTTGCTGCTGTGGCCATGGGAACCTACCCTCTACGATTACCGTTAGGATTAGATTTATTTCTTAGAGATTGTTATTATGTGCCTACAACAAGCAAGAATTTGATTTCTGTTTCATGTTTAGCACAAGGCTATGTGATTAGCTTTCATAAGGACCATTGTAATATTTTTTATGAAAATAATAAAGTTGCAGATGGTTTTCTTATTAACGGTCTCTATCAGCTACATATTGATGTATCTGTATTTAATATCGAGCAAAATGTGAATGTCATAGGAATTAAAAGACCTAGAGATAGTCTAAATGATAGGTATCTGTGGTACCTAAGGCTAGGTCATATAGCGAAAGATAGGGTTAACAAATTGAAGAAATCCAGACTATTGAGTCCGTTGACTTTCGAATCATATCCAGTTTATGAATCATGCCTTCAAGGCAAAATGACCAAGCTTCCTTTTGTGGGACATGGGGAAAGGGCCACAGACCTACTTGCCCTAGTACATACGGATGTGTACGGCCCATTTGATGTGCCGGCTAGAGGCAACTACATCTACTTCATTATCTTTACCGATGATATGTCTAGGTACGGGTATGTGTTTCTAATGAAACACAAGTCTGAAGCTTTTGAAAGGTTCAAAGAATTTAGACATGAGGTAGAAAAACAAACAGAAAAGCCCACTAAGGTTCTTCGATCAGATCGAGGAGGTGAATACCTTAGTCGAGAGTTTCTAGACTATCTTAAAGACAATGGCATAGTCTCTCAATGGACTCCACCTGGAACGCCTCAACTCAATGGGGTTTCAGAATGAAAAAATCGAACCCTATTAGATATGGTCCGTTTCATGATGAGCTTCACGGACCTCCCTGAATTTCTTTGGGGACATTGTCTCATGACAGTAATTTATGTATTGAATAGGATTTCCTCTAAAATCATTCCTACTACACCGTATGAGATATGGCATGGTAAGAAGCCAAGTCTGAATCATCTCAGAATTTGGGGTTGTTCGGCTCATGTCAAGAGACAGCAGGTAGACAAGTTAGAGTTCAGATCTTTTAGAGCTCGGTTCATAGGATATCCTAAAGAGTCATTAGGATACTATTTTTATATTTTAGAAAATCACAATATGATTGTGAGTCGAAATGCTATTTTTTTTGAAAAATAGTTTATTCAAGATGGTGGCATCGAAAGAATAATTAAGCTCAAGGAGAATGTCTCTTAAGAGCAACGAGCTAAAGAACCTGAGGAACCAAATCAATCAGAACCAGTCCTAACACAACCTCTTCCACCTCGTAGATCGACTAGAGTTTTCCATCCTCCTGAAAGGTGCTTAGGTACCATACAAGAGGATGTAGAGAAAATGTTCCTCATGAAAAATGGGGTTCATGGTGATGATCCCAAGACCTATGACGAGGCGATATCAGATATCGACTCCGAAAAATGGTTAGAGGCAATGAGATCAGAAATTGACTCGATGCACTCAAACCAAGTCTGGACCTTGGTAGATCCACCTGAAGGTGTTATACCTATTGGGTGTAAATGAATCTTCAAGAAAAAGATAGGTACAGATGGAAATGTGGAGACATTCAAGGCTAGGCTCGTAGCGAAAGGTTATAGTCAGCGCGAAGGCATTGACTATCAGGATACCTTCTCGCCCGTAGCCATGCTAAAATCCATTCGCATATTGCTTGCTATTGCAGCCTATTTCAATTATGAAATATGGCAGATGGATGTGAAAATGGCATTCTTAAATGGATATCTTGAGGAAGATATCTATATGGAACAGCCACTTGGTTTCACATCCAGTGATGATGATCACAGGATCTACAAGCTGCAAAGGTCCATTTATGGACTTAAGCAAGCATCTTAGAGCTGGAATACTCATTTCAATGATGTGATCAAAATGTTTGGTTTCATCAAGAATGAGGAGGAACCATGTGTGTTCAAAAAGATCAGTGGGAGCGCAGTTGTCTTCCTCGTATTGTATGTATATGACGTCCTCCTAATTGGAAATGACATTCCCATGTTGACCTCAGTCAAAGTATGGTTGTCTAAGAAATTCTCTATGAAAGATCTAGGAGAGGCATCCTTTATACTAGGTATTAAGGTCCATAGAGATAGACCAAATAGGATGCTTAGACTTTTACAAAAGATGTACATAGAGGAGGTGCTAAAAAGGTTTAGCATGAAAAACTCCAAAAGAGATTTATTACCTTTTAGACATGGCATTCATCTCTCCAAGAAGATGTGCCCTAGCATACCAGAGGAGATTGAACGCATGAGAAAGATCCCTTATGCTTCGGCAATAGGGAGCCTCATGTATGCCATGTTATGTACACGACCTGATATAGCCCATTCTGTGAGTGTCATAAGTAGATATCAGTCGAATCCAGACGAAGAGCACTGGACTTCTGTGAAATGTATCCTTAAGTACTTAAGAAGAACTAAGGATATGTTTCTAGTCTTTGGGAATGAAAAATTCCAGATTCAGGGATATACAGACTCAGACTTTATGTCTGATATAGATGATCGAAAGTTGACATCTGGGAGTCTATTCATTTGTAATGGTGGTGCAGTTAGCTGAAAGAGTTCCAAACAGACGGTGATTACTGATTCCACTATGGAGGTAGAATATATTGCTGCATCGGAAGCTACGAAGGAGGCATTCTGGTACAAGAAGTTTGCCGCAGAACTTGGAGTGATGTCATCGGATGCCATATCTCTTTACTACGACAATAATGGTGCCATAGCCCTAGCTAAGGAGCCAAAGTCTCACTAGAAGTCCGAGCACATCGAGCGATGATTCCATCTGATCCGTGATTACCTCAGAAAAGGTTATGTCGAGGTCAAGAGAGTCGACTACACAGATAATGTGGCAAACCCGCTGACTAAGCCATTGGGCCAACAAAAGATCGAAGCCCACCTTGAGAAGATGGGACTTAGATATGTAGCCAATTGGCATTAGGTCAAGTGGGAGTTTGTTAGATATGTGCCCTAGATGCCAGATCGGCTGACACATTCCTGTACAGATCTAAGGGTAAATTTATAATTTTGACTATGATTTTGACTATAAATGAATAAAAGGGTTATTCTTCTATCACATTGTGTACATTATGTCTGTGATACATCCTTTGAGTTAGTAGGAATGTAAATTCATATTTTTAAGAGTTGAAAATTTAAGGCATGAATTTACATAACTAACTCATAAACAGCTCCTGACCATAGGATCATCATGAGGATGGTGATCGATCCGAAAGGTTGGTGTACGATCGCTTCCTTAGGATAGATGTATCTTGAGTCTACGATATGGAGACACCAGAGCGAGAGTACAGATATTCGTTGAGAATGAGAGTACTGAGCGTGACCATATTGAGCAGTCATAAGGAAGTCTACCTTCTCATCGATGACTAGCTCGATGCTGCAGTTGTGTGTCTAGTTCTTTGACCTGAGGTGCATCGACAGTTCACCTTGAGTGTGTTATAGTTTGACTACACCATTCGGTCTCCTAGACATTCGAAACCCTGAGGTGTATGTTGGCTGTAGCATATTCATTGTAGGAACTAGGTCGCACCAAGATGGGATCTATCAATCTCGGTAGATGAGAGGAGTAGTCCTATGGTGATCGAAAGATCGAGTCCTTAAGCCCATGGCCATGGCAGAGTGAAATAATGGAAAAGAGTTTTTCATTGAGGTTTCACATCGGACTCAGATCGATCGATTGATTCATATGACTGATGTTGGGTTTGACGAGTTCACCTTAACCCTAATTCAGTCGGGACTCATGATAGAGGAACTCAATCACACAGGTAGCTGCACCGAGAGGTTTGTCTTCAGTTCTGATGGGTTGCCACCACATACTGCTAGGTGTCACTGATGGATTTTGGGAGTAATTAGAATGATATTGATGATTGATCATTCTAATTGTCTAAATTAGAAGAGTTTTGGTCCATCGAAAGAAGTTTCAATGATATCGATGATGAGATCACGACATGTCTCATTACCATAAAGAATTGAACCTAACTGGATCACACAAACAAAGGTTAGGATCTGGATGTCATCAATTGGGCTAACCCAATTGATTTGGATAAGATCCAATTAGGTTCAAGGAAATCGTGCTAGCACACGATTGAGCCTAACTTTCTCCTCGTGTAATCTTTTCTGTCTCTACTGAGCCAAATATGATTTGACTCATCTAGAGAACCTTTAAAAGATTTTTCTCAGTCTAAATAAAGCTTGTCCAGCTCAGAAAAGGCTTATCTTAATTTATGAGATGAATTTAAGATGAGCACCTGCTAATTCCTGTCACCTGCCAATTTCATTTTAGGACATCCGTCAAATGTTGACATATGGTTCTTAAACTGAAGAGAGCTCATTGGAGGATTTTTGTGAAGTATCCACATGCCAAAACCCAATTGAATTGGGTGCCATAATCAGATTATGGCGTGAGCCCAATTGGATTAAAGTGGGCACTCCAAATGGATAAGAACCAAAGAGTCCTGATAAACATGGACTCTTTGGCGCCACCTTGCTTGAGCTTATCCAATGTTGGTGCCAACTTAGGAGAGAGGATGGGGTTTCTATCTAATACGATCAGATGATATCACTCCATCAATCATAATTTTTTTAGAATTTATTAGAATTTTTTGATTGGTTGAATGATGTGGCACTGCGCAGCATACAGGGTCTATATAAACCCTGCGCGCCTAGGGTTTCGAAGTAGAAGTTGTTTTATACACAAAACCCAATAGCTGCCACCCCCTCCCCTCTTCTCCATATCCTCCCTACTCTCCTTCCTCCCCTATTCATATCCAAAGAGTTGGACATCCATCTGGCAAAGATCCAAGGCGTGGTGATGCCTGGAACAGAAGGCTGCAGGACTTCTTCGACAGGCTGCTGCTCCAACTTCAGGAAGACTTTTGAAGATCTTCCTAATTAGATTTAGATCTAATTTTTGGAGCATAGATTCATGAGGAGAAGAAGTTCCAGATCCTACCTGAGTGGATATTGGTAGAGACCAGGTACTTGCATGGCTACATCAGAATCTCGGGCTGTGTAGAGATCATCTACAGGGTAATCAGATTACCCTTAAGGTATTTTTTCTTTCATCATAGCTTAGATATAATTTTAGATTTAAAATATCAGATAATAAGATTAGATCTAGAGATTTAGATCTGAAATACATGTAGGATAAAAATTTTTAAATTTATTCCACCCCAGATTTGGTGAAATTTGGAAGATCCTACGAGGAAAAGCAATTTTCCTCCTTCAATTGGATGGTAGAGAAAAATTAGATAAAGACTCTCCTCTCTTTGGTTTTTTCGTCACCCAAAAATATAGAACAATTCTAGGTCTCTCACCCAAGAGGAGAACGGTCTCCTCTTTTGTTCACGCCAAGGAGGAAAGAAACCCACCCAATCCTCACATCTCAAAAAGGTATTTTAGACCCTCTTTCTCTCTAGCATCTCATGGTGAAAAGCTATCATCTTTTTGGTGCACAAAATTATGGCCTTTTTATGGTTGTCGCACAAACCAGATAAAACAGGATAAGGACTGGAGTTTGTTGTAATTCAAACTCTTTTAAATTTTAATTTGACTCTAACTTTTTCTTACTCTTATCTAACTTAAAGAGAGACATACCATAAAAAATTAGACAAAAAAATTAATTGGAAAAACCTCTTTTTCTCATACACAATAGACCCCTTCAAAAGCAGCCAACATGTGGAAGGGTATAGATAAGATTTTAAGTTGAAATTCAAACTAATTTGAATTCAAATCAAAACCAACCAATTTTTATCCTTAATGGGAGACAAAAGAAGGATTACTTTTTGATTTTCTTTTATACAAATTAATTTTTTACAGTGAGAAAAGGGGTGATACAATTTAGGTGGCGCAAGGGATAGAGTCCTATTCATTTGGGACTCTAGGATTTAATCAATTGAATTTCTTTCAAATCCAATCCAATTAAATCCAAATAAAATATGATTAATCTAATTTAATTAGGCTCCTATAATTTTAATTAAATTTGATTAAATTAATAAATTAATTAAGCTATAGATCTGATCAAATCAGGATCATTTTTTCCTTATCAATTAGGTCATCTCATAACCTAATCAGACTTGACTTGATTGAATCAAATTCAATCAGACTTGATTCAAACTTTAATACTCAATCAAATTAAGCTAATTAGTGATCTAATTATTAATTAATCCTTCATTAAAGATAGAGTCTAAGTCTAGTGGGACTCTTCTCTAGAATGCCCGTCCAGTGGGACTCTTCAGCAGAATCTCCGTCCAGTAGGACTCTTCACTAGAGTCTCCGTTGACTGGAACTCTTCAGATTAGCCATGTGATCGGAGAGAAACTTCTAATGTATGTGACCTCATAGGTTCGAACCTAAGTCGGTAGCACAGGAACTGATTTCTGTACCAATCGGAGTAACCATCTAGCAATAGTACCCAACATTCGAATAGATCAAATATATGCAAAGCAACACTCAAGAATCTATTTGAATATAATTACCATATAATTCATCTCTTTGACCCAATACTCAAGGTGACCTAGGATTTAACTACCAACCCTGATATGGTCATCCACATTGTATTTCAATTTTTAAAATCCATCACATAGATTATCCTGACCAAGGTTTTACTAAATTGAAACACACTGATACATTAACTCTTACTTATTCGGAGGGATCAATTTCATCTTGACTCACACACCGACTTCACAAATACTTGACTATGCCCAAAAATCTTTCATCATTGAATTAAAAATTCAGGTAGTCTGGCACCAAAGTATAGTGAGTTGCTTGCAAGTCACCGTAGTGATCTCAGGTCAGAGGGACACTTATACCTATATTCCTTTAGAGTGACTCTTGACAGCAGAGTGCTTCGGAGTTGGTCACATTCAGTGAAATATACTTCTATATTTCACCTACAGGCCATACCAGCGTCTTCATGCTCTTTGATTAAGAAGACAACCAACCTATATTGCACATAATGACCTACACTTGATATGTCTATCATCCTAGTAATAGCATATTATTTGGTCACGAACTCATTTAAGGACTAAACAATATATCCTCCTATATCGAATCAAATAGTTCAAAGAACTTCATCACATAACAGGAGTTCAAAATGAGATGTACATAGTGATGAAAAAACCAAATAATATTTATTAATTCAATAATTCATATATAATTACAATGATAAGCACAACCATCAATAGGCTGACGATTGGCTTTGGGATATAATTTTCAACATCCACACCATTTGGTTATGAGGACAACCAACACATATGGCACCCAATGATCTACACTTGATATCACTATCATCCTAGTAATAGCATATTGTTTGATCGCAAACCAGTTTAAAGATTACGTGATAAATCCTCCTTTATCGATCAAAGTAATCTTAAGGACTTCATCATAACATAAGAGTTTGTTAGAAGATGTAATTTTATGATGAAAAAGATTAAATAACTTTTATTATTTATCAATTCATATACAATTAGAATTAGCAAATCATAAAATGATTGGCTTTAGGACACATTTCCCAACAACTCCCACTTGGACTAAAGCCAATCAGTATAGTATCATATACCCATCTTCGATTTATCATCTTAGAACTTTCAGATATCGAGGCTTTAGTAAATAGATTGATAACGTTCTCCTTTTCATCGATCTTCTAAAGTTCGACGTCACCTTAATAGATTTTTCGAATAAGGTGATAGCATTGCAAAATGCTTAGTAAGCTGATGGAACTTCGGCTCCAAGGCACGAGCTATGACTCGATGCTGTACCATACAGCAGAACCATCATTGGAGGGTGCCACTCCTAGCTTGTCAGTGAACCTATACAATCACATAGCTTCTTTGCAAGCATAGAATGTTATAATGCATTCTATCTTGCAAATTGAATTGGCTATATTTTTTTGCTTAGAACTTTTTCTGCAAATTGCTCCATTATTTAGGATAAGGATATATTCCAACATGTTCTTGCTATTATTATATCCAACTAAAAATTAGAGTCATACTCTAAAAGTTTTAAATCAAATTCTCTATAACTGAGTCACCGATCCATAGTATTTCTCAAATACTTAAAGATGACTTTTCAGTGATTCTCACCTAGATTTTGCAAGTATCCCCTCACTACCCTAATGAGTATACCATATCCGATCTCATACATGGTGTACATGATAGAACAAATTCTAGTTATAAACACTCTATGTATGTTGGACTGAAAAAACCCAAGCAGCCTCTTAGATCTATCTCTATAGATCTTCATCCCTAGGATGAGAGGTGCATGTTCTCAAGTCCTTTATGAAGAATTATGATAATAGTGAAATCTTTATTCTCTATAATGTAAGGAATATCATTTTTGATTAAAAAAATTTTATTCATATACAAAATAAGAAATACACTCACAGAACTATTAATCCATTTATATTTGCAGGGTTCTTCTTCATTCTCAACGAAGCCATGCATTTTGATCAATTATCAAAATGTACGTTCCAACTCTGAAATACTTAGCATTGCCTTAGGAGAAAATATCTCATTATGATCAATACCATAATGTTAACGATATCCTTAAGCAACCAGACAAGCTTTGTAGATCTCCACCTTCTCGTCTGTGCTCTCTGATCCTATTGAAGATCCACTTATACCCTATGGATTTTATCCCTTCGAGTGGAGCAATGAGTGTCCATACACCATTAATCTTCATGGACTCCATTTCAGACTTTATGGCTCCAAGCCATTAGTCGGAGTTGAACCTCTACATGGCATCTATGTAGGTGATGAGATCCTTGTTGTTCTTATTGAGTTCAATAGGATCACGTCCCAGATCTAAAAATCAAAGTATCTATCAGATGGACGTGGTACGATACCGGATATTCTTAATGATGCTTTTACAATAGGTTTCAGGTTTGATCTAATCAAATTCGATTCTATGGGTTTACTAGATTGTATCAGTTTTTCTATCTGTCAAACTTCATAAGTTCAATATTAAAAACATCAGTACCTTCACCAAGATACTCTTTTTTTGAAAGAAATATTGAACAACTCTTATTCTTTAGCGAGATAGAAGTTATATCCCCTAGATTCTTTAGGGTTATCCTATAAAATACTACATATAGGACTGGGATCCAAGCTAATTGGTTTGCAATTGTTTGACATAAACCAAACACTCTCAAATTCTAAGGTAAGAGAATATCGGCTTACATCTAGTCCATATCTCATATGGAGTCCTTGCAACTAATTAGTTCAAAATCCAGTTCAGAATATAACAAGTAATCTCAAAAGCATAACTTTAAGAGGAGACCGACAGACTTATAAACTCCATCATGGATCGAACTATATCTAACAAAATCGATTCCAATAAGAGACAATCCTATTCTCTTCTAGATATATCAAAAACTCACAAGAAAAATATTCTTCTCCTTGGTCTGACCAAAGAGTTTTAATATTCTTCTTAGTTTACTTCTCTACCTTATTATGAAATTATTTGAATATTTTAAATAATCTAAATTTATGGCAAACATGTTTGTAGATCCAATACATCAGTATGTATTAGATTCAGAACATCATTGGTTCGTTCATCTTTTCCAGTAAAAGGTGATTCGATCATCTTACTAAAAAGATAGGATTGACAGGTTGATAATGATTCACAATCATTGACTTCAAAAATTATCTCCTATTAATCCTATTCTTATTAAATAACTGAGCCTAAATTACCAAATATAGGCATTTGTGACAATCTACTTTAGGGTGTTTGATTAATGTGCACATTACACTAACAAACTGTGACCTTTCGTAAATACCATTTCTTAGTTATCCACATGATATTGACATCATTCATAATGATATTACAAAAATTATTAGACAATAATGATAATTACTAAAATAATATTATTAGAATTAAAAATAAGCTCGATGATTCTTAAAATCAAGATTAGAACATAACTTCCATCTCCAACATTCAGAAACTTCTTACAGTTTTCAAACTTTCTACTAACCTGAAGTCGTTGCAATAATTTGTATGGACTTTCGATATCCAATATTCAGATAGTAGTATCACAAATAGAGAAATCACAAGGTGTTAAAAATACCTTGTCTAATAACCCTTTGCTGATTTCTCTTCCTTTAGCCAGTTCTGATCAAGGGACTCTACCAGACTAGGTTAACTTTAGACTCTTTTGTCATTTCAAGCTCCTCAGCCCAAGCATAACTTTTTAGCACCTTCTTTTCTTTTTCTTTCTCAAAAAATTGTTGCCCTACTGAAGACACATCTTTAGAGGTGTAAAAAGAACTCCTTCAATATTTGAAAATTTTTTTTCCATTGAGCATCATCGAATTTATAACTAAATTCATGATTTTTTACTGCTCTCAAAAAATATCACACAATGATATGATCATTTGGCCACTTCTAATAAGTACCTTTGATTGCATCATGTGTGTTGGATGTGGAAACTTCAGGTGCTGAATTCATAATCATATTTATGATCCACTCATACTCTAGAACTATTTGTAACTTTTGATACTATCTATCAAAGTTGAGTCACTGTCAAACAGTGAATGGAGCAACGGACATCTATCCATAATTGAAAGAAAAACACAAGATCTCTATATTTATGAATTGATTAAGCCTAAAGACTTGAACTTTAGTCTAAAGGTTCTTCCACTATTTTATATGAATTGGTAGCCTCTACCTCCAATTCGAAGAATTATCTTAATTTCTTAACAAGTACTAGAATCCACAAAGATTGCATACAGGCCCGAGGATGGCTCGGTCAACCCATATGCACCTATGGGTAGGTTCTCAACCAGTTATATTTTCAAATAATTTTTAGTAATTAATTTCATCCGAGATTTCTTTTCAGTAGGGGATGGGCCTCCACTGAAAGTTTCAGTTAGATCAAACCATTAACATGAACCTACTTAGTATTTTTAACTAATAAATGATCAGACCCAAGGATGGCTTGATCAATCCAACCATCATAAAATAGTACAACAGAGTCATCATATGATGAATGATAATTTCATCATTTAGAAAGAACACCAGATGGATGGTGCCTGCAATATCAATCAAAAATAATAGACCCATTACCATTCCTCTTAATGGGAGGCTATGATCTAGTTATCTTTATAACTAGCTCATTTTATAGACCTAATAATTTAGAAGATTTAAGAATCAGTTTAGAGAAGAGATGAGAAAAGATCAACCAATAAACCACAATCCTCCCACTGACTTCACTAAGTCATTGAATTGGATTAGGGTCATGCTGGTTGAAATGGCACCTAGATCGGTCATACTGATCAACCTGAATGACATGGGTCAACTTGCATCACTTAGCGATCTAATCAAGAAATAATCCATCAAATTGACCAGATAAGTGAGATCAGTGGGAGGGTCCGCTAAGCTTGCCTTAGACACCATCGAAATGACTAGGTAAGCTGCTTTCAATTAAAAACCACCGATCGAAATACCAAACTTATCTTAGACACTAATTGGTTAATTAGTTTTGATTTGACCAATCTAATGATTCGAGTTCAACCACTGAGCTACAATCAAGGTCTATTTGGTCTAATCAAAGACATGGACTTGACCATCTACAACTATTGTATTAGAAAAATTCTGATTAATCTAATTCAATATTTGATTAGACTTAATCAATTTCTTGACATGGTCAATTAATTTTTTGATTCTAACCTTAGGTCTAACCCAATAAAAAGGACCTGATTTGAGCTAACCCATGCCCTCATGTTTTATACAATATCATTAGTTCTTTAATTCATAATTCTAGATCTAATTGATTCTACACTTAATTCTCAATTAAATTTCAGTATTAACATAGGTTTAGGTTTAGGTTTGAAACAATTTCAATCTTTTCATTTTGTAAATAATTTACAACAAATGTTATGCAAAGATTTTTTATTCTAAAACTGAATCAACTCAATCAACATTGAGCTGGCTACACAAGAGGACTGGATCAACTTAGTTTAAAACTGGATAGACTCAATGATTGTGCAAGCACATTTCAGATTTAAAAAATCTTACATAATCCTAAAATAAAATCAATCATAAACACCTTTTAGATCATATCTAAAATTTTTTATGATTCAAAATTTTATTTTTTATGATTAAAATAATTTTAATCACATAGATTAGATGTCTTATATTTCATACAATTTTATATCACATACAACAAACCTAAAGTTTCAAGATCTAAGATTTTATAGAAAAATAAGTTCTTCCTTTCACATTCTTCTTCATGGGATTTAATCACATGGCACCCCTATACATCATAAGAGCACCCCATCGAATGAAAAGAGAGGGCCTTTAAATCTTTCTCGCTTCTATGACCGGACGGCATGTGATCAACCCAATACAAGACTTGCTAATCGGATCATCTAATCTAATCACATATCATATATGCATGAATTTAGATCTTATCTAAATTATATCAGATTTGATTATAATTTTAGATCATATTTAAATCAGATCATAAACATCACATGCATGACATAAAATCAGATTTTATCAAGGATCAGCACAAACTAAGACAATCTTTTCACTGTAAGGGATAAACCCTACAGCAGGACAACCTTATATCAGTTTCTGTGATCTATCATTAATTAAATTTAGATCTAAATATCACATATCAGATCTAAATAAAATTAAAATTTAGATTTAATATGCACATAAATCATGTCATAATGAATCTAGGCTCTGATACCACTGTCGAAAAACGTAGGCGATTTCATGCATGTTTTTGAAATTTTTTTGAATAAATTACGGCGTAAGTCAATTAGATTAATCAAATTAATCTCACATATATATGATCTAATCATCAAATTAACCTACTCTAGGATCTATGACATGATATGTTACATATAAAATCTGAAAAATACTTTGAGGATAAAATCAGCATGCATGCATGTGAGTAGTAGATCACATCTACTTCTAATTTGAGTTTAAAACTCGATACCTGAGCATGGATCGATGATCACTGCTACTGAAAGATATGGTAGAGAGGATCCTTGCTAGTTTCTCATAGCCACACATGTGTCCGATCTCTATGAGAAATCCACTCGAAGCTCCGATCTGATCGGTCTTCTCAGGAGTGCTAGCTCATGCGAAGACCTTCTTCTTGGCTGATCTGGATCCCTTCTTCAAATCTCTAGAATCTTTTCAGAGGTTAAAGATGCTCATCTAGAGAAGATGAGGAAGTGGAAGAAGAAAGGATAAGAAACAGTTTTCTCTCATATTTTTTTCTCTTTCCAAACCCAAAGGTATAAAACCCTGGAAAACAAATTTTGCGCATACACCAAGAAGAAGGACTCTCCTCTTCTTTGTCATGCCATGAACCCATATCCAACTCCTTTCAACATAAAGGCCTCTCTTTTAGGTCTCTCACATGCACAAGAATGAAATAAAACTCTTTTTATTTCAACATGTAAGGAGGTGGGATGAAGAGTCCTAGAGATCATGGACTTTTGATGTGTTGTCGCTCCTACTCAAAAATTTATACCAAAATATCCCAAAAAAATATGGGATATCCATTCTCATATATTTTTATAGTAAATCAGTTCTCCAACTAATATCCCACAAAAAATCTCCTCAAAATGTCACACATATAAGGACAAAAAAAAATTAACGTGGAGAGGTTGATTTGGATAAGAACAAACTCTCTTGATAAGGAATATTTTGAAATATAATTTTAAATTTTTTCTTTTATCAAAACTAAATTAGATTTGGATGTGAGATAGAGAGGGAGAAGAACTCTTTGGTGCAAAAAAATTTCATGCAAAAACTCTTTGTGTGTGAAGATAGATAGCATGCAAAGTGGGTTGGCGCAAGGGAGAAGAGTCCAATCCCATATGGACTTTTTATTTTCTTATTTGAATCCAAACCAAATCACATCTAGTTTAGCCCAAATAAGATAGATAAAATCTAATATAATTAGGTTCATAAATTTTTAATCAAATTTCAATCAAATTAGGAATTGATTGAACTAAAATCATGATCAAATCAGGGACAATTCTTCTTTAGCGATTTGTCATCTCATAATCTAATCGAACCAAACCTAATTGAATCTAATTCAATTAGATTTTATTTAATTCTCTTCGCTCAATCAAATTGAGATAATCAATAATTTAATTACTAATTAATCTTCTATTAATTCACTAACACTTAGTGAATAAATTTATTGCAACTTTTGCATAAGGTTAATCATCAATCAAATTGACGATTAAGCCTTTGAATGATTCTCAATCATTGATCAATCACATGATCAGTCAAAATTTCTTTTGAGTGTGACCCCATAGGTTCAAACGTAAGTCCGTAGCATAGGAATAACTTTCTGAACCAATCGATTACATCATTTTGCAATGGTGATCGGACATCCGGATAGGTCGAATGAAGGCAAAGTAACATTCAAGAACCTATTGGTGTATAGTTACCGTATAATCATCTCTTTGATCCTAATACTCCAAGATTTAACTGTCAATTCTAGATAAGTCATCCACATTATATTTTAATCTTTTTTAAATCTATCTTATAGATTATCTGAGCTCAGATTTTGCTAAATTAAAATACATTGATATATTAACTCCTACTAATTCAGAGGGATCAATCCCATCTTGACTCACACACTGACTTGACAAGTACTTGATTGTACCTAAAAATTTTTCGTCACTAAATTATAAACTCAGATAGTCCGACATCAAAGTACAGTAAGTTGCTTACAAGTCATCGTGGTGATCTCAGATCGAAGGGACACTTATATCCATACCCTTTGCGAGCTACCCTTGATAGGAGAATGCTCCACAGTTGGTCACGTTCAGTGATAATGTACTCCAACATCTCACCTGCATGCCATATCAGTGTCTCCACACTATTTGGTTATAAGGACAACCAACGTATATGGCACACAATGACCTACACTTGATATCGATATCATCCTAATAATAGCATATCGTTTGGTCACGAACCAATTTAAAGATTACACGATAAATCTTCCTTTATCGATCAAAGTAAACCTAACTACTTCATCACAATATAGGATTTCATTAGAAGATATAACCTTGTGAAGAAAAAGATCAAATAACTTTTATTATTTATCAATTCATATACAATTAGAATTAGCACTATCGTCAAATGATTGACTTTAGGATATATTTTTCAATATTGCCCACTTATATATGCAGGGTTCCTCTCTATTTCTAACGAAGCCATATATTCTGATCACTTTATCAAAATGTATGTTCCAACTCTGAGATACTTGCTTCAATCCATAAATGGCTCTCTAAAGCTTGCACACCTTGGACTCATCTGTGGATGTGAACTCTTCAGGTTGTATCATATACACCTCTTCATTCAGCTCTCCATTTAGGAAAGTTATCTTCACATCCATCTGTCAGACTTCATAGTCTAGGTATGCTGCTATTGCAAGCATGATCCGAATAGATTTAAGCATTGCCACAAAAGAAAATATCTCATCATAGTCAATACCATAATGCTGACGATAACCCTTGGCAACCAAACGGGCTTTATAGGTCTCCACCTTTCCGTCTACGCCCCTCTTTCTCTTGAAGACCCACTTACACCCTATGGGTTTAACCCCTTCAGGTGGGTCAACCAATGTCCATACATCGTTGACCTTCATGGATTCTATTTTGAATTTCATGGCTTCAAGTCATTTGTCAAAGTCAGACCTCTGCATCGCATCCATGTAGGTGATCGGATCCTCATTGTTCTCATCGAGTTCAATAGGATCTCCATCCCAGATCAAGAAACCTAAGTATTTGTTCAACTGACATGGTACTCTACCGAATCACCTTAAGGATGTTTGTGTGTTGGGCTCCGAATTTGATTTCATCAAATCTGATTCAGATTCGATCATTGGTGTCGGTTCTTCTACCTGTCGAACTTCATCAAGTTTAATTTTAAAGACACTTATTCTTTCACTAAGAAATTCTATTTTCAGAAAGTATGCCTTACTGCTGACAAACACCTTTTATTCAACAGGTAGGTAAAAGTAATATCCTCTCATTTTTTTGGGATATCCTATGAAATTATATTTATCGAACCTAGGGCTGAGCTTGTCAGTTTGTAATCATTTAACGTAAGTCAGACATCCCCAGATTCTAAAGTAAGAGAGGTTCGGCCTATGTCCTGACCATATCTCATATGGTGTCTTACTAACTGACTTTTTCAAAATATTATTGAGCACAAGACAGGCTGTTTCCACTGCATATCCTCAAAAAGAGATCGACAGAGTTGCAAACCCCATCATGATCGAACCATGTCCAATAAGATTCGATTCCTCCTTTTTGAGATGCCATTATGCTATGGTGTCCCTGGAGGGATCCATTGAGAGAGAATCCCATTCTCTCCTAGATATGTCAGAAATTTACTGGAGAGGTATTCACCTCCTTGATCAGATCGAAGAGTTTTAATACTTTTTCAATTTGTTTCTCAACTTCATTACGAAATCATTAGAACATTTCAAATGATTCGGACTTGTGTTTCATCAAGTATGCATACCTATACCTAGATAGATCATCTGTGAATGTAATAAAATAGCTATACCCTTCTCTGGTATATGTGCTCATGGATCCATATACATCAGTATGTATCAGACCCAGCACATCACTGGCTCATTCATCTTTTCTAGTAAAAGGTGACTTGGTCATCTTTCCAAGCAAACAAGACTCATAGATAGATAATGATTCATAATCATTTTTATCAAGAATTTCTTCTTGAGCTAATATGTTCATCCTATTCTTGTTGATATGACCTAGCCTACAATGCCAAAGGTAGGCATTCATGGCATCATCTATTCTAGGGTATTTATTTAAAATGTATATTACATTAGGCCTAGATATAACATAAATATCATTGTTCAACTATCCACGTAAAATTGTAACACCATTCAAAATAATATCACAAAAAAAAAATTTATTGATATTTCATAATTGAAATTGGCCAAAAGGCCTACAGAAATAATATTTAAAAAAAACTAGGACAGTAATGATACTCATCAAAAATAATATACTGAGACTCGTATACAAGCTTGATGATTCTTAAAGCTAGAACTGAAACTGATCTTCTATCTCCAACGTTTAAAAATCTCTCACCATCTTCAAATCTCTTAGTGACCTGAAGACCCTGCAACAAATTGCAAATGTGAATAGAGCTATCGGTATCCAATACCCAGGTCATTATATCAAAAAGAGAGAAGTTACAAGGTGTTATCATAAAAGTACCTTGCCAGCAACTGATTGCTTCTTCTTCTTTGGCCTGTTCGGATCAAGGAAAGCGATATACTAAGAATAATTTTTCTTCCAGTGACCCTACTTTTTGTAAAAGAAGCACTCTGCCTGACTTTGATTAACCTTGAACTTGAGTTTCTGGGACTGACTTCCAGCACCAGGCACCTTCTTATTTTTCTTCTTTTTTTTTTTATTAAAAGGATGATGACTACCCGAAGAAGATCCTTCCATTAGATTCACCGTCTCCTTGTGGAGCTGGTGATCTTTCTTAAAAGTCTGTAGCAACTCCAACAGACTGTAGTAGTTGACTATAGGCTTCGTCATTCTAAAATGACTGAGAAATGGCAGGTAAGATATGGTTAGGGAGTTCAGGATCGCATCCTTCCCAGCTGCTCATGCAAGAGAAAGTCGAGTTTACTCAGTTTTTCAATCTACTCGATCATATACAATACATGATCAGTAACAGATGCACCCTCTCTCATTCGAGCATTGAAAATGATGCAACTAATCTTGTGCCGCTCAACATCGTCAAGAGTACCAAAGAAATCTCTCAACACATGAAGTATTTCCTCTGGTTGAGCCTCTTCAAATTTTTGACTGAACTCATCATTTATAGAGGCCTACGTAATACAATGAATTATGGTACGGTCATTGAGCCATTTCAAATAAGTATCTCAGACCTACCTCGGGCATTGGGAGCAAGCTCCTCAGGTGTCGAATCCATTATCACATAAAGGATCTTCTCGTGCTTTAGGATGATCTTTAATTTTCGATACCAATTATCAAAATTCAGTCTGATAAGCTTCTCACTATCCAATAGTGATCGGAGTGATAAGTTTGAGGCCATATCTGCACACACAAAAAAAATACAAAACCTAATTAGTATATGAATTTGTTGATCCTAAAGATATGAACTTTAGTTTAAAGGTTCTCCCACTATTTTATACGAATTGATAGTCTCTACCTCCAATTTGAGAAATTATCTTAATTTCTTAGCAGGTACTAGAATCCACACAGACTACATTAGGCCCGAGGATGGCTCGATCAACCCATATGCACCTATGGGTAGGTTCTCAACCAACTATTTTTTGAAACAACTTCTAGTATTTAATTTAGCCCCAGATTTTATTTCAGTAAGCGATGGACATCCACTGAAAGTTTTGATTAGATCAAACCATTAACATGAACCTATTCAGTAATTCTACCTAATGAGTGATCAGACCCGAGAATCGCTCGGTCAACCCAACCATCATCAGATAGTTCAAAGAGTCATCATATGATAAATGATAATTCTATTATTCAGAGTGAACACCAGACGGATGGCGCCTGCAATGTTAATCATGAATAATGGACCCATTATCATTCACCTTAATGGGAGGCTATGATCTAGTTATCACCATAACTAGCTCATTTTAGAGACTTAATAATTTAGAGAGTTTAATCAATTTAGAGAAGAAGAGAGAAAAAAAGATCAATCAGTAGACCACAATCCTTCTACTTGTTGAAAATTATGTCCCAAAGCCAATCATCAGTCTGTTGATGGTTGAGCTTATTATTATAATTATAAATAAATTATTAAATTAATAAATATTATTTAATTATTTCATCACTGTGTACATCTTATTTTGAACTCCTATTATGTGATGAAATCTTTAGGACTATTTGATTCGATATAGGAGGATATATCGTTTAGTCTTTAAATCTTAAATTCATGATCAAATGATATACTATTATTAGGATAATAGTTATATCAAGTATAGGTCATTGTGTGCCATGTACATTGATTGTCCTCTTAACCAAAGAGTGTGGAGACACTGGTATGGCATGCAAGTGAGACGTAGGAGTACATCTCACTGAACATGATCAATTGTTGAGCACTCTGCTGTCAAGAGTAGCTCACAAAGGATATGAATATAAGTATCCCTCCGACCTAAGATCACCACAGTGACTTGCAAGCAACTCACTGTGCTTTGGTGTCGGACTATCTGAATTTCTAATTCAATGATGAAAAAATTTTGAGCACAGTCAAGTACTTGCGAAGTCGGTGTGTGAGTCAAAATGGAATTGACCCCTCCAAATAAATAGGAGTTAATGTATCAGTGTGTTTCAATTCAGTAAAATTTTGGTCGGAGTAATCCATGTGATGGATTTTGAAAAATAAAATATAATGTGGATGACCATACCAGGGTTGATAGTTAAATCTTAGGTCACCTTGAGCATTTGGGTCAAAGGGATGAATTATACGGTAACCATATACCAATAGGTTCTTGAATGATGCTTTGCAATCTTTCGACCTATCTGGACATCAGGTATCATTGCTAAATGATCACTTTGATTGGTATAGAAAGATTATTCTTATACTATCGATTTAGATTCAAAACTATGGGGTCACACTCAAAAGAAATTTCTGACTAATCATATAGCTGATTAATGATTAAGAATCATTCTAAGATAAAACAGTCAATTTGATTGATGATTAATCCTATGCAAAAATTGTAATAAATTAATTCACTAATTATTGATGAATTATAGGAGGATTGATTAATAATTAGATTATTAATTAATTCAATTTGATTGATCATTAAGTTTTGGATCAAATCTAATTGAATTGGATTCAATTTGGTTTGATTCGATTAGGTTATGACATGACCAAATCGTTAAGGGTGTTCGATTCCTGATATGATCAGAACTTGAGCTCGATTAATTTTTGATTTGATTAAAATTTAATTGAAGCTATTTATTATCTAATTAAATTATATTTAGTGGTCCAATTAGGTTTAACCTAATTTGGTTGGATTAAGAATCTAATTGGATGAGAAAATAATTCGAATTCGAATCTCTTGCACCTCCTTTCTCTGCACCCTTTTATTCTTCATGTGAGAAATATTTTTACATAATTTTTCTTATACATAGAAACTTTTTTCATATCTTCATCTGATTCCTTTTAAATTAAAAATTGATTGATTTAAATTTGAGTTCAAATGGGTTTGAATTTGAATGAAAACCTAGAGTCCAAATTGAGTTGGACTCTCCTCTTCACGCCACCATCTTTTTTCAAGCATAAAGTATTTTTGCATGAGATTTTTTACACCATTCTGATGTTAGTCGACCCCTCTCTGAGTTTATAAGATGATGATAAAGTTTGGTTCAAAATTTAATTCAAATTTGATTTGAATTGATGATAAGGATCAACCAATATTTGAATTTGAATCAAAACTACCTCTTTCTTATCCTTAGTTTTCATAGGATGCCAACCTTAAAAAGGGATCAGTTTTGTGTGAGATAAAGAGTGATTTTTGGTGTAAGAAACCTAAGAGTGGGGACATGAAAAGTTGAGCATGGGTTGGGCTTCCGTGCATGAGAAACAGAGGAAGTGTTCTTCCTCTCGGGCATGAGCTGCGGGTTCTAGGGTTTCAACTCTAGATTTTGTGAGAAGAAAATATAAGAGTGAGTCTTATCCAATCTTCCACACCATTATTTTTTCATAAAGCTTCATCTTCTGATCTGAAAGAGTCTGAAAGATCCAAAGAAAGGAGCTTGGATCAGCCATTCAAAGCCTTCGATGTGAGCTAGCACTCCCGCAAAGGAAGATCTGATCAGAGCTTCGAGTGGATGATCTGTAGAGGTCGGATGACCTGTGCAGCTGTTTGACATTAGTGAGAGCTTCGTACCATGCCTACTAGTAGTGCAGATCATCGATCCATAAAAAGGTGATGAGTTCTGAACTCAACCAATATGATCTAAAAATTAGATCAGATTCAAGGTATCGAAGTGATCGATGCAGTTTTTTATTTTATATCATATTTTATATATAAATTTTTTACATCATAGACCCTTCATAGTAGTTTAGATCTGATCTAAGATATATTTAGAAGATTAAAATATTTAATCTTTTATTATTTCACTGTAAAATTTTAAAAATACATACTTTGAACTATCTATTTTTTCTTTAGATGGTATCAGAGCCAGGTTTCTCATGACATGAATTTTTTGCATATAATCTGATTTTATTTATTTAGATTAGATCTAAATAATTAATTTTGAATCTGAGTAGTATAGTAATCTGATTGGATAGATCCTCATAGCAGTCTGATCACAGAAAAAAATAGAATTTTATAATCCTATTTACCCATTTGATGGGATCTCCTATGGCATGTAAGGGAGCTGCATGATCTTTTCCATGATGATGAACTATGAAAAAAATTTAAAATTTTTTTTTAGATCTGAAATAATATATATTAGATCTAAAATTAGAGCCTTGATCATTAAATAATTGATTATAAAAATATTTTATAAAATTAAAAATTATTTTCAAACATCGAATCTGAACCCATATCAGTCCAAAACTTAATTATGAATTAAGCGATCTAGATTGAGAATCAAAGATCTAAGGCATTAATTTCATAATTCATGGGTTAATGAGTTAGCTTGAGTCAAGTCCATTTAACCGTAATCGAATTCAAGTCTATAAGTTGATCAAAGTGAAAATGACTAACCAGATGCTGTCTAAGGTAAATATGATAGCTTTGATCGGTGGTTATTACTTGAGAGCTACTCACATAGATTGAGTCTATGTCGAGTTAATGGCATATCCCTTTCATCGATCTCACTTACCTGACCAACATGATAAATTATATTTTGGTTAGATCACTTAATGATTAGAGTTGACCCATGCTAACAAGAAATCAGTATGACCAATTTAGGTGCTCGTAGTTCAACTTATCTTGAGTCCTCTTTATGACTTTGTGAAATCAGTGGGAGGATTTATGATTGGTTGGCTGGACCAGCTTTTGCCTAATCTTCTTTAATCTGACTTGATGAAGTCAGTGGGAGGATTAAGATTAATTGGTCAAGTCTTTTCTCTTCTCTTAATTTAACTAATTAAATCTTCTAAAATTATTAGGTCCCTAAAAATGAAATAGTTATGGTGATAACTAGATCATAGCCTCCCATTAAGTTCGGTGATAATGAGTCCAACAATTTCGATGATCATTGGAGGTGCCACATGCCTGGTGCTCATTTAGCTATCAAAATTATCATTCATAATATGTTGATTTAGTTATGTCTTTCTAATAATGATCAGATTGGTCGAGCCACACTCGAACCTGGTCACTCGTTTGTTAGATGTACTAAATTCTGGTATGTTAATGGTTGGACCTAACAAGAACTTTCAGTAGAGGTGCCACACACCTGCTGAAGAGGTGTCTGAGGCAAAATTGAATACTAAAAATTATTTGATGAAATAATTAGTGAAGAACCTACCCATGGGTGCACAAGGGTTAGCCGAGCCACACTCAGACCTATGTACAGTCCATGTGGATTTTAGTACCTGTTGGTGCAAAAATCCACCTGCGCCGGAGAAGCTGGAGTTGAGGAAGCCGCGGTCGCCGCCGGGACCTGCAAGGGAAGTCTAAACCGGAGGTGGGGTTGCTCCGGCAAGACCCTCCGACGCTCAAGTCAGTTCTCTGCCTCAACAAGAATGGAGTGCTCGAACGGAGAATTTAGCAGAGTTTTGAGATAAGAAAAATGAGCTTAAAAAATAACATATCTGAGTCCCCCCTTTTATAGGCGGGGGAGGCAACGGACTGATGGCGACGTGTGTAGCTGCCTGGTAGTGGGCCGCCCATGGTCAGGGGAATTGATTGCGAAAGATAATGGAGCAGACACGTGGGTATCGCCTCGACTTGCCACGTGGAATCCGTTATGAGGGGTGGAGCAGCGTCCGTCGTCAGGAGAATCGCAGGGTATCCGTCGCAGGAGGTGGAGCAGGTTCGTGGCCGTTACTGTGGCCTGCCAGGGGGATAATGGAGCTGTGCAGAGTCCGCCACAGGAAGTGGAGCAGGGCGGCTATGGCTGCTGCGGCTTGTCAGGGAATGATGATACTGCGTGGAGTCCGCCACAGGAGGTGGAGCAGGGTCGCGGCCGTCACTGTGGCCTGCCAGGGGGATAATGGAGCTGTGCGGAGTCCGCCACAGGAAGTGGAGCAGGGCGGCTATGGCTGCTGCGGCTTGTCAGGGAATGATGATACTGCGTGGAGTCCGCCACAGGAGGTGGAGCAGGGTCGCGGCCATTTTGAGGGCCTGCCAGGGGGCGTGGATCTGTCGATCGAAGCTCGGCAATGGTCGGAGCCGTCGTGAGCGGAGCCCGGCTCCCGTAGGAGTCCGAGCGGAGCTGTTCTGATGTCGGCGGTGGAGTCCGGCTCCCGTAGGAGTCCGGGCGGAGCTGTGCTGATGACGGCAGAGCCCGACTCCCGTAGGAGTCCGGGCGGAGCTATGCTGATGTCGTCGGTGGAGCCCGGCTCCCGTAGGAGTCCGAGTGGAGCTGCGCTGCAAACAAAGTCAAGGGTGAAGTTCGGCTCTCGTAGGAGTCCGGACTGAGCTTACCAGCAATTGATATTGAGAGTGGAGCCCGGCTCCCGTAGGAGTCCGGGCGGAGCTGTTTTGATGTTGGCGGCGGGGTCCGGCTCCGGGCGGAGCAGCGCTTGCTGATGGCGGTGGAGCCCAGCTCCCGTAGGAGTCCGGGCGGAGCTGTGCTGATGCCGTCGGTGGAGCCCGGCTCTCGTAGGAGTCCGGGTGGAGCTGCGCTGCAAACAAAGTCAAGGGTGAAGTCCGGCTCTCGTAGGAGTCCGGACTGAGCTTACCAGCAATTGATATTGAGAGTGGAGCCCGGCTCCCGTAGGAGTCCGGGCGGAGCTGTTTTGATGTTGGCGGCGGGGTCCGGCTCCGGTCGGAGCAGCACTTGCTGATGGCGGTGGAGCCCGGCTCCCGTAGGAGTCCGGGCGGAGCTGTGCTGATGCCGTCGATGGAGCCCGGCTCTCGTAGGAATCCGGGTGGAGCTGCGCTGCAAACAAAGTCAAGGGTGAAGTCCGGCTCTCGTAGGAGTCCGGACTGAGCTTACCAGCAATTGATATTGAGAGCGGAGCCCGGCTCCCGTAGGAGTCCGGGCGGAGCTATTTTGATGTTGGCGACGGAGTCCGGCTCCCGTAGGAGCAGCGCTTGCTGATGGCGGTGGAGCCCGGCTCCCGTAGGAGTCCGGGCGGAGCTGCACTTGCTGATGGCGGTGGAGCCCGGCTCCCGTAGGAGTCCGGGCGGAGCTGCACTTGCTGATGGCGGTGGAGCCCGGCTCCCGTAGGAGTCCGGGCGGAGCTGTGCCGATGGCGGTTCCGCCGTGGGTTCCGGCTGTGGGTATTTTATACCCAACACCAGTCCCCCTACATCCGAGTTTTGAATTTCAAACGAAGGAAGTACACAGAAGTACAGCCAGAACCGTCCCTTCGAATCCCACGCCCTGCCGCTCCCAGATATTTTGGCATTAAATGAGCGCGTGCCGGAGTCTTTTCGAATTGGGGCGGTACGAGGGGACGCTTCGAAGACCCCGCAGGTACGCTGGCCTAGGTACGGTGCAATTATGGCCCTGCCAACCGCCAGCCGCCTTCAGCCATCTGCCACGGGGAGTGGGACACGTGTCGGATGCGGACCGGCCTGGGGGGATTCGAGATCATTATGGCGCCGGATCCCAGGGTCTATTTAAACCCGTCCTCCCCCCTTCAGGCGCCCCACTCCGCTTCTGATTTCTTGCTGGCGTCTGTCATCTCCCCGAGAGTCTGCTCTAGCGAACGCCCTCTCGAGCCGTAGGCGCCTTCCGCTTCTCGCTCCCCAGGCCCTCAGAGCAAGATAGGTTAGTGCCCACCTTCTTCTTCTTACCGCTTAGGGTTCTCTCCTCACACTTCTTTCGTGTCCTCTCCTGAGTTGACTTCCGATGTCCCCCTCCTTTCTCGGCTTGCTTTTCTAGGGCCCTTTAGGTTCTTTCCCAAAGAAAAATGTCTTCCGATTCTTCTGCCCCCGTAAGTTCTGGGAGTTCTTCGGCTTCGAACCCCCAGGCCCCTGTCTCTGCGGACGAACCCACGCTTGGGGCAGGGTCCCGCCCGGTCTTCGCACCGGGCGCCATTCCTTGTTCGTCGACTCCGGACGAACTTCTCCTGATAAGGGCTCGGTACGGGGTCCCTTCAGAGTACGATCTGGAGCTTCCTGGCCCCTCCGACCGGGCCAGCGCTCCCCCTCCTGGTCGCTTCTGTTTGTACCAGGAGGCATTCCGTGCCGGACTCCGGCTTCCGCTCCCAGCTTTTGTTGCCGCCTTTTTTCGTTTCTTAGACATTTCTCTCGCTTCTGTCACCCCGAATTCCTTTAGGTTTTTGATAGGTTTCTCTCCCTCTGTCATATAGCCGAGGTCCAGCCTTCCCTCTCCCTGTTCAGACATTTCTATACTTTCAAACGCCATCCTTCAGCGAAGGATTGGTGGTACTTCTCCCCCCAGTTCGGTAAGAAGGGGTTGCTGAAGGGTGCCCCTTCGTCTGCTGCTGCCGCAGTCGCGCCCCCCGCGCCGAGCTCTCCACCCCCAGCCTCCGAGGTCTGAGACCTCCGACCTTGTATCTTTCTTTTGTTGCCATATTTCCTTTCCGCTTGTCTTCAAAATTAATCAATAAAGTTGAACTTTTTATTGTGGATCGCCTTTCCTTCCCCTGCCCCTTCTTTTCTGCCTTTCTTCTTGTAAAGAGTTGGTCTCTGACGTTTGCATCTTCCGATGGCAGCGTCCTGCCGAAGCACTTCCCTTGCCCCTGGGGGTCCCGCTGAAGTCCACTATTCGACGGTTGAAAAAGGAGGTCCTCCACTTGACGAGGAAGCTGAAGAAGCCGGAAGGCGAGCTCCGTCAGGCGAAAAAATGCTACTCCGAGGCCGCTGCCGAGGCCGCCCACTTCAGGAGTATTCAAGTGAAGGCGATCATGGACTACAGCCGGAGGAAGGCGAACTTTGCGAAGGAGCTCGAAGAATGCACGAAGAGCGCTAGCGACCGAACTTGGGCTCAAGAAGCCAGGATCAGCGCCCTTAAAGTGGAGCTGTCAGCTGCCAAGAGGAGGATCGGCCAGCTGGAAGAGAACTCACCCCGACTCACAGCGCGGGATGAGCAGATATGGTCACAAAAAGTTTCCGACCTCCAGAAGCAGCTTCAAGATGCCGAGATGAGCCACGATGTGCAGCGGGCCAGCTGGCGCCGACAGGTAGAGGAGTTCAAGGGGAGATTCCATCGATCGGCGGACGAGGTGGTTCGCCTCCAGAGGCAGTTGGTTACTAGGGTGCAGCTTGCTAACGCCCAAGATAACGAAGAGCTCCGGGCCCTGAGAGGCACTGTCGAAGGGATTTTCGTCTCCCTTGGGGAGAAGACAGCTGAGCTTCAACAAGTAAAAATCCAGCTGGGGCTTGAGCGGAAGGCCGTCGCGGACGCAGAGGCGGAGTCCGAAGTTTTGCGGAAGTGGCATCGGGAAGCGGAGGCTGAGAGCCGGCGACTTCGTCAGGCGCTCCAGGATATGCTGCAAAAGAAGGAGGAACTAGAGGAAATGGTGGAGACCCTGAGGCAGTCCTGGTCGGGGGATGGAGGTGATCACCCTATGTTAGAGGGAGCAGGACCTCCTTAGAGTTCTTTTGTAGTCACCCCCTTTTTGTAGCTGCCCCCCATTTCTTTTCTTGTCATTTTGTCCCTCTTTTTCTGGCCGTCCTGGCCCTGTAGTACATATATCGAGAATGAGAAAAAGGTATTTTGTGTTACCTTGTCCGCGCGTAGCATCAATGTTGTCGTTCGCCGACCCTTTCTCGTTGTTTGGCTTGTTTGGCTTAGAGGTCGTCGTGGGAAAGGGCTCTTCCCTTCCATCCGATCTCGTCATGTGGCCGAGCCTCACCACCATTTTTAACCCTTGCTGGCGAAGTGGCGGATGGAGCCCGGCTTTCTTAGGAGCCCGGGCGAAGTCTTTCTTGGGGGCGGAACCTGGCTCCCGTAGGAGTCCGGGTGAAGCTTTACCGGGCGGCGGAACCCGGTTCCCGTAGGAGTCCGGGTGAAGCTTTACCGGGCGGCGAAACCCGGTTCCCGTAGGAGTCCAGGTGAAGCTTTTACCTGGCGGCAGAACCCGGCTCCCGTAGGAGTCCGGGTGAAGCTTTACCTGGCAGCGAAACCCGACTCCCGTAGGAGTCCGGGTGAAGCTTTACCTTGGCGGCGGAACCCAGCTCCCGTAGGAGTCCGGGTGAAGCTTTACCTTGGCGGCGGAACCCGGCTCCCGTAGGAGTCCGGGTGAAGCTTTACCTTGGCGGGGAACCCGGCTCCCGTAGGAGTCCGGGTGAAGCTTTACCTGGCGGCGGAACCCGGCTCCCGTAGGAGTCCGGGTGAAGCTTTACCTGGCGGCGGAACCCGGCTCCCGTAGGAGTCCGGGTGAAGCTTTACCTTGGCGGCGGAACCCGGCTCCCGTAGGAGTCCGGGTGAAGCTTTACCTGGCGGTGGAGCCCGGCTCCTGTAGGAGTCCGGGTGAAGCTTTACCTTGGTGACGGAACCCGGCTCCCGTAGGAGTCCGGGTGAAGCTTTACCTGGCGGCGGAACCCGGCTCCCGTAGGAGTCCGGGTGAAGCTTTACCTGGCGGCGGAACCCGGCTCCCGTAGGAGTCCGGGTGAAGCTTAACCTTGGCGGCGGAACCCGGCTCCCGTAGGAGTCCGGGTGAAGCTTTACCTGGCGGCGGAGCCCGGCTCCCGTAGGAGTCCGGGTGAAGCTTTACCTTGGCGGGGAACCCGGCTCCCGTAGGAGTCCGGGTGAAGCTTTACCTGGCGGCGGAACCCGGCTCCCGTAGGAGTCCGGGTGAAGCTTTACCTGGCGGCGGAACCCGGCTCCCGTAGGAGTCCGGGTGAAGCTTTACCTTGGCGGCGGAACCCGGCTCCCGTAGGAGTCTGGGTGAAGCTTTACCTGGCGGCGGAACCCGGCTCCCGTAGGAGTCCGGGTGAAGCTTTACCTTGGCGGCGGAACTCGGCTCCCGTAGGAGTCCGGGTGAAGCTTTACCTGGCGGCGGAACCCGGCTCCCGTAGGAGTCCGGGTCTTCCATTTTGCTTGAGCCGGTGGCGAGGTTCTCGTCATCAGCCTGGCTTGTGGGGGCGCGTTAGGGCGCTGTAAGGCCTCTCCCCCCTCCGGTCTAAAAGAACCGGGCCTTCAACTTTGCTCATGTCAGGACGAGGTTCTCCTCCTGTTCCTGACATGGCTATGGGGGCACATTAGGGCGTTGCAAGGCCTCTCCCCCCATCCGGTCTAAAAGAACCGGGCCTTCGACTTTGCTCAAGTTAGGGCGAGATTTTTCTCCTGTCCCTAACAGGGCTGTGGGGGCACATTAGGGCGTTGTAAGGCCTCTCCCCCCATCCGGTCTAAAAAAACCGGGCCTTTGACTTTGCTCAAGTTAGGGCGAGGTTTTCCTCCTGTCCCTAACAGGGCTGTGGGGGCACATTAGGGCGTTGTAAGGCCTCTCCCCCCATCCGGTCTAAAAGAACCGGGCCTTTGACTTTGCTCATGTCAGGACGAGGTTCTCCTCCTGTTCCTGACATGGCCGTTGTTTTTTGGAGAGGTCATATCCAGTCATAGTACATCCGCGTTAAGCAGGAGGAGTGCGTTAGCTAAAAAGAAAAGTAGATTCAAAATGAAACAGTAAGCAATACTTTTACAGTTCTCCCGCTCCTCCTTGAGGCCCTCCGGCGATGGAGTCGATGGTCCCAATAGGAGGCCGGTCCCCGGGCTGCTCCTCCCTCTTCTGTGGTTCGGGCGGTGGGAGGGCTCTTGGCCGGTCTCCTCTACCCTCAGGCCTGCGGCGGATGAATCTGTCGAGCCGACCTCGCCGGATGAGCTCCTCGATCTCGTCCTGGAGCTGGATGCACTCTTCAGTGTCGTGGCCGTGGTCGCGGTGGTAGAGGCAGAACTTGTTGGGGTTGCGCTTCCCGGGGTGCGTGCGCATCCTCTCCGACCTAGGGATCAGCTCCCTGACCTCCATCAGTACCTGGGCCTTCGAGGCGTTGAGGGGGGCGTAGCTGCGGAACTTCCCTGGCGGGGAACCCCGCCGAAACCTGTTGTCCGAACTTCTCTGCCTGCGTGCCCGGGGTGGAGTATGGGCGCGCTTGTGCCCAGGAGGGGATCGGGAGCGAGGTCGGGCTTCCCTTGGCCTCTTCTCAACTGCGGGTTTGCCAGAATCTCCCGCCTGGCGCTCCCTCGCAGTCTCTTCATCCTTCATTTTGAAGGCCTCTTCCGCTCGGGCGTATCCTTCAGCCCGAGCCAGCAGATCAGCAAAATCCCTGGGGTACTTCTTCTCCAGGGAGTACAAGAGATCATTCTTCTGAAGGCCACCTTTCAGGGCGGCCATGGCAACCGACTGGTCCAAGTTCCGGACCTCCAACGCCGCGATGTTGAAGCGGTTGATGTAGGCCCATATGGACTCTCCTTCCCTCTGCTTGATGTTGATGAGGGACTCCGAACCTTTCCGGGGACGTCGGCTGCTGACAAAATGGGCCACGAATTGGTGGCTCATTTGGTCGAAGGAGAAGATGGTACCCGGCTTCAGTGCCGAGTACCAGTTTCTTGCTGCTCCCTTCAAAGTAGACGGGAAAGCCTGGCACAAGATGGCGTCGGGGGCACCATGAAGCAACATCATCGTTCGGAAGGCCTCTAGGTGGTCCATCGGGTCCGATGTCCCGTCGTAGCTTTCAAACTGGGGGAGCTTGAAATTCGGCGGGATCGGTTCCTGCATAATCATTTGGGAGAAGGGAGGGTCAGTGCAGATATCCTCACCGTAAGCGGGAGGCGCATGGCGGAGTTCTTCGATCCGCCGGTTCATCTCCTGGAGCCTCCGGTCCAGGAAATCCTCTCGACTTCGAGTCTCGAGGGTCCTTTGGCAGAACGGGGGCAGGGATCTCCCAGGGGTGGAGTCGTGGTCCGACTGAGGGCTCTCCACCCTTGGATTCGCCTTCTCGGGAAGGACGGGGCGGCTAGCCCAGGTGGCCCGCCCCACCACCGGGTTCTGGCATTCCGGAGATGCCCCTTCCGGATGCGCTGACGCCTGCGGTGGCTGCTGCTGCATCGCCTGTACGGCCTCGACGAGGCCCTTGACCTGCTGCGCCAGCAAGTCAAACTGCTCCGCGCCGACCGCCGTCGCCGGAGGGGGAGGAGGAGCTGGCTGAGAAACGGGAGGGGAGGCCGGAGCCTGAGATCTGGCCGTGGAGGCCGTGGACCGCCGGGTGGATGCCCTGTGCGGAGGCATCAGGTGTCGATCTCGTGGGGGAGGATTAGGAGTAGATGACGGAGAGATGGCCGGAGGTGGCTCCGTTGAGCGCTCCTTCAAGAACAAGGGTGCTGCGAAGGTTCAGGGCCCCTTCCTCTAGCGCCATTCCTGTTGGTGCAAAAATCCACCTGCGCCGGAGAAGCTGGAGTTGAGGAAGCCGCGGTCGCCACCGGGACCTGCAAGGGAAGTCTAAACCGGAGGTGGGGTTGCTCCGGCAAGACCCTCCGACGCTCAAGTCAGTTCTCTGCCTCAACAAGAATGGAGTGCTCGAACGGAGAATTTAGCAGAGTTTTGAGATAAGAAAAATGAGCTTAAAAAATAACGTATCTGAGTCCCCCCTTTTATAGGTGGGGGAGGCAACGGACTGATGGCGACGTGTGTAGCTGCCTGGTAGTGGGCCGCCCATGGTCAGGGGAATTGATTGTGAAAGATAATGGAGCAGACACGTGGGTATCGCCTCGACTTGCCACGTGGAATCCGTTATGAGGGGTGGAGCAGCGTCCGTCGTCAGGAGAATCGCAGGGTATCCGTCGCAGGAGGTGGAGCAGGTTCGTGGCCGTTACTGTGGCCTGCCAGGGGGATAATGGAGCTGTGCGGAGTCCGCCACAGGAAGTGGAGCAGGGCGGCTATGGCTGCTGCGGCTTGTCAGGGAATGATGATACTGCGTGGAGTCTGCCACAGGAGGTGGAGCAGGGTCGCGACCGTTACTGTGGCCTGCCAGGGGGATAATGGAGCTGTGCGGAGTCCGCCACAGGAAGTGGAGCAGGGCGGCTATGGCTGCTGCGGCTTGTCAGGGAATGATGATACTGCGTGGAGTCCGCCACAGGAGGTGGAGCAGGGTCGCGGCCGTTTTGAGGGCCTGCCAGGGGGCGTGGATCTGTCGATCGAAGCTCGGCAATGGTCGGAGCCGTCGTGAGCGAAGCCCGGCTCCCGTAGGAGTCCGGGCGGAGCTGTTCTGATGTCGGCGGCGGAGTCCGACTCCCATAGGAGTCCGGGCGGAGCTGTGCTGATGACGGCAGAGCCCGGCTCCCGTAGGAGTCCGGGCGGAGCTGTGCTGATGTCGTCGGTGGAGCCCGGCTCCCGTAGGAGTCCGGGTGGAGCTGCGCTGCAAACAAAGTCAAGGGTGAAGTTTGGCTCTCGTAGGAGTCCGGACTGAGCTTACCAGCAATTGATATTGAGAGTGGAGCCCGGCTCCCGTAGGAGTTCGGGCGGAGCTGTTTTGATGTTGGCGGCGGGGTCCGGCTCCGGGCGAAGCAGCGCTTGCTGATGGCGGTGGAGCCCGGCTCCCGTAGGAGTCCGGGCGGAGCTGTGCTGATGCCGTCGGTGGAGCCCGGCTCTCGTAGGAGTCCGGGTGGAGCTGCACTGCAAACAAAGTCAAGGGTGAAGTCCGGCTCTCGTAGGAGTCCGGACTGAGCTTACCAGCAATTGATATTGAGAGTGGAGCCCGGCTCCCGTAGGAGTACGGGCGGAGCTATTTTGATGTTGGCGGCGGGGTCCGGCTCCGGGCGGAGCAGCGCTTGCTGATGGCGGTGGAGCCCGACTCCCGTAGGAGTCCGGGCGGAGCTGTGCTGATGCCGTCGGTGGAGCCCAGCTCTCGTAGGAGTCCGGGTGGAGCTGCGCTGCAAACAAAGTCAAGGGTGAAGTCCGGCTCTCGTAGGAGTCCGGACTGAGCTTACCAGCAATTGATATTGAGAGCGGAGCCCGGCTCCCGTAGGAGTCCGGGCGGAGCTGTTTTGATGTTGGCGGCGGAGTCCGGCTCCCGTAGGAGCAGCGCTTGCTGATGGCGGTGGAGCCCGGCTCCCGTAGGAGTCCGGGCGGAGCTGCACTTGCTGATGGCGGTGGAGCCCGGCTCCCGTAGGAGTCCGGGCGGAGCTGCACTTGCTGATGGCGGTGGAGCCCGGCTCCCGTAAGAGTCCGGGCGGAGCTGTGCCGATGGCGGTTCCACCGTGGGTTCCGGCTGTGGGTATTTTATACCCAACAGTACCCATTAAGAAATTAGTGTAATTTCTCGAATTGAAGGTAGAGGCTATCAATTCGAATAAAATAGTAGGAGAACCTTTAGATTAAAATTCATGTCTTTAGGCTTAATCAATTCATATAATAATTGAGTTCTGATTTTTCTTTTGTAGTTATGGCCACCACATTGTTGCTTCGATGACTATTAGATAGTGATAAACTGATAGAACCAAATTTTGATAGCTAGTATCGAAAGCTCAAAATTATCCTGGAGCACGAATGGATCTTGTATATGTTGACAGATCCGGCACCCGAGGAGCCAGCTTTGAACACACGTAGCACAGTCAAGATACTTATCAAAAGTGGCTCAACGATGGAACTACGATTCATTGTATTATGCTGGCGGCAATGAATGATGAGTTCAGCCATCATTTCGAGAATACTCTACCACAGGACATGTTGCAAATGTTGAACGAGTCCTTTGGCACACCCGACGATGTTGAGAGGTATAAGACTAGTTGCGCCATCTTCAACGCTCGAATGAGGGAAGGAGAATCAGTCACTAATCATATATTGTACATGATCGAGATGATTGAGCACCTAAGCAAGCTCGGCTTTCTACTGCATGAGTAGTTCGAGAGAGATGCTATTCTAAACTCTCTACCCAAGTCCTATCTCTCTTTTCTTACTCATTTTTGAATGACAAAGCCTGTAGTCAACTACCATGATTTGCTGGAGTTGCTGTAGAACTTTGAGAAGGATCACCAACTCCATAAGAAGTCAGTGAATATTGTTGGAGGGTCTTCTTCTTGACGTTGACCCTTTAAGAAAGAGAAGAAGAACAAGAAGAATAAGAAAAGGATGCAAAGTATTAAGGCACCCAAGCCCTGTCAGACCAAGAAATCTAAGTCTGACCAAGCAGAATACTTTTACTGCAAGAAGCAAGGGCACTAGAAAAGGAACTATCCTTAATACATTACCTCTCTGGATCCGAACAGGTCGAAAAAGAAGTAAGTTTTTGCTGGACAAGATAATTATATGATAACATCTTATAATTTTTTAATTTATGATTTTACTATCTGGGTATTAGATATCGAAAGTCCTTTTAATATTTATAATTCATTGCAGAGTCTACAGGTCAGTAGGAGATTTGAAGAAGGCGAAAGGTTTCTTAATGTTGGAGATGGAAGAGTAGTTTCAGTTCTAGCGTTAGAGACTATTAAGCTTGTATTCAAGTCTAATGTAATTATTCTAAATGAATGTTCCTTTTGTCTTTTTTTTTATTGAATATTATTTTTGTATGCCTTTTGGCCATGTACGGTTATGAAATTTCAATAAAAGAAAGTAATTTTAATATCAATATGAATAGTGTTAATGTGATGAATGGACAGCTGAACAATGATATTTACATATTGTCACAACCTGTTAGTATAATGTACACATCCAGTAAATTCTCTAGAATTAGTAATGTCTCCGATATCTACCTTTGGCATTGTGAGTTAGGTCATATTAACAAGAACAGAATAAACAGGTTGATATAAGAGAAAATTCTTGAAGTCAGTGATTATGAATCACTCCTAACCTATGAGTCATGTCTTCTTGAAAAAATGACCAAGTCACTTTTTACTGAAAAAGATGAGCGAGCCAGTGAAGTTCTAGGTCTGATACATACTGATGTATGTGGATCGATGAATGTTGGAAAATATGTCCCAAAAGCCAATTGTCAAGCTGTTGACGGTTGAGCAACCAAGTATGATAATTGATTTGTTAATAAATAAAATATATTTAGTATTTCATCATAAGCTTTCATCTTCTAATGAACTTTGTTATTATGATGAAGTCCTTAGGACTATTCAGATTCGATAAAGAGAGGATTTATCGATTAGTCCTTATGACCAAATGATATGCTATTAACAAGGACGATAGCTTCTATCGAGCATAGATCGCTGTAGGTCATATGGGTTGGTTGTCCTCTTAACCAAGGAGTGTGGAGACACTGATATGACATACAGGTGAGATATAAAGATACATCATCATTGAACATGACCAACTCCAGAGCATTCTACTATCGAGAATATCTCTGATGGGCTATAGGTATAAGTATCCCTTAGACCTGAGATCACCTCAGTGACTTGCAAGCAACTCACTGTGCTTTGGTACTGGACTAACTGAATTTCTAATTCAGTGATGGAAGGCTTCTGAGCATAGTTAAGTACTTACAAAATCAGAGTATGATCGAGATGGGATTGACCACTCTAAGAGTTGGAGAAGAATGAGTCATTGTATTTCAATTTAGCAAAACCTTGGCCAAAATAATTCATCAGATGGATTTGATATTTTGAAATACAATGTGGACAACCTGATCAGAGTTGACAGTTGAACTCTAAGGTATCCTATGATCATTTTGGTTAAGGGGATGAATTATATGAAAACTATATCCGCGTGGGTTCTAAGGATATTGTTCTACACATTCGACCTATCCGATCGTCGGGTACCATTGCTAGATGGTCACTTTGATTGGTACAAAAATTTATTTCTGTGCTACCAGCTTAGGTTCGAACCTATGAGGTCACACACATTAGAGTTTATGATCTGATCGGATGGTTGATCAATGATTAAGAATCATTCTAGGGTTAAATGATCAATACGATTGACATTTAACCTAGTGCAAGTGTTGCAGGAGGATCGATTAGTAATTCGATTGCTAATTGGCTTAATTTGATTAAGCCAATGGGCTGAGATTAAGTCTAATTGAATATGATTTAATTAGATTTAGTTTGAACTTGATTGAATGAAGTCCAATTGATTTATTGGATAAGCCAAGTGCAAGGAAAAAACTAGTCCTAGTTCAATTAGGACTTGGGTCAACCTAATTTTTAATTTGATTAAAAAATTAAATCAGATTTAAATCTAATTTAATTAGATTAAATTAAGTTTTTAATTGGGTTAAGACCTATTTTAATTGGGTTGATCTAATTTTAGTTTGATTTAGTTTGAGAAACCAAATTGAAACAAGTCATAAGATAGAATCCTAGTAAGACTAGGATTCTACCTTGAGCCACATAAGCCCCCCCACGCCCTCTCTCTTATTCCACGCCAATCCCCTCTTATTTTGTGTGACAAAAACCCTCTCCCAGGTCTTTCCCATGTCCAAAAGTTTTTCTCTCTTCTTTCATACATGAAAAGTTATTGTAGATCAAATCAAAGTAGGAATAAGTTTGGATTTCAAATTCTATGAGATAGTGTTTTAAAAATCCAAAACTCTTTCCTTTTTGCATCGAATTTACCCAAATTTTTTTTGAAATTTTCATGGATTTTAGGACACACATTGTGCACCCTTTTCTGGTGGTCCATGCATGAAAATAAGGAGGAGGTGCCAAAGAGTTGGGCGCCCCTTATCTTGCCATGTTTGGATAAGCCTTGACTAGGTATTTGACCTAGATAAGGACTCTATCATATCTCTCTCTATAAAATGAGTTTTTTTATGAAAATTTTGGAAAACATAGAGATTTGAGAGACCTTTGGGACATCCAAAAATCAAAGAGAAAGACCTTTGGGTCATAGAGATATAATAGACACAAGATAGGGTGTCTAGGAGAGAGTAAAGAGAAGAAGAAGAGGGTCTTCTTCTAGGGTTGTTAGTTTCATCTCTTCTCTTCCACCATCTTGAGTTTTTCTGAGAGCATCTCAGATCTAACCTCCTCCTCCTACTTTTCATCTTTAGAAGAGCCCAAAATAAGAAGAAGGAGGCATCTGATCAACCATCGAAGAAGGATCAGTGCAGTACTAGCATACTGTGCTGATTTTCTGAAGCAGGACTTCTGGTCGAGATTCGTAGGCTCGTGTGGACGACTCCTAGAGATCGGATGCATGTGCAGTTTGCAACATTATCCTCAAGCCCAGATCAGTAAGGTTAGAATGTCTAACTTGCAAGGTAATAGATCTGATCTATTGTTTAATGCATACATTAGATGTAGCATAGAAACATGTTGATATGATCAACATGTAGCTCATGCTCTATATATTTTAATTTTTGATTTAATACTATATAATAATTATGTAATAGGATTTTAGATCTAGAGATTTTCTAATTTTAAAAAATAAATTTTGATTTATTTTAGTCTTCTGCTGTCTGATCTTGAAAAAGTTTCAAGATCTAATCCTGAAACCCTAGATCTGGTTCCTTCAATTGGTATCAGAGCCTAAGGTTGTTTATTACATGATTATTTATACATGCTTAGATTATCTCTTAGATTAGATCTAATTTATAATCTGATTATTAAATCTAAAATTAAAATTTTAGATCAATCATGAACTGTAAGGTTGTCCTGCTGTAAGGTTTACCCCTTACAGTGCAAAGATTGTCCTACTTCGTGTAGATCTATCTTTAATCATAAATTTATTAGATATGATCTAGATTAAATTTATAATTTATTAGATTCAAAAGATATTTAAATCTGAAATAAAATTTTTTGTTAATAATTTTTGTGCAAAAAAATTATTTAAAGTTGAAATTGTTTCAATTACATGAACCTGTTTAGATTAGATCTAAAGTAGTTTCATGTTTATTTTATTTGCATCTTGATTATGAATCAAACATGAAATATGGTTGGTAGAACCATATTGTAAAATTATTTTACAAACATGAAAATTATTTTCGAAAAATCGAACCCAACCCAAAACTTAATTAAGAATTAAGAAGTTATTTGATTAGGTTCTAGGATTGTGAATTGAAGAACCTAAGACACAAACCATAACATATTGGGTTAATGGGTTAGTAGGAATTAGGTCCATTAATTGGGTTAGACCTATGGTTAGATTAAAGATGGACTTAATTAGAGAATTGATTAAATCTAATCAATTATTGTCTTAGATTAGGTCAAAGATTCTCTAGATCAATTACAATAATTGTAGTTGGTCAAGTCCATGTCTTTAACGAGAATCAAATGGACTTGATTCTTGGCTAAGTGGTTTAGCACGAACTGTTAGGTTGATCTAATCAAAACTAATTAAACCAGTTGGTATCTAAGGTAAACCAGACCGGTGGTTTTTAATTGGGAGCCCGCTTATCTGGCCATTTTTTATGGTGTCTAAGGCAAGCTTTGGCCGACCCACCCACTGATCGAACTTACTTGGCCTCTTGGTGAAATTATATTTTGATCGGATCACTTGACTATTCGAGCTGACCCATGTCAGCTAGATAAATCAGTGTGACTGAGTTAAGTGCTCCTAGACCAACCCTTTTAATGTTCTCCCTTAAGCTGACTTGGTGAAGCCAGTGGGAGGATCATGATAAGCTGGTTTATCTGACCTCATCCTCTAAATTATTTAAATTCTCTAAAATTATTAGATCCTTAAAATGATAAAGTTATGAAGATAACTGAGTCATAGTGTTATAGCCCAAACCAAGCCCACTAAAGCCCATTAAACAAAAAAAAAAAAAAAAAAAAAGAAAACAGAGCAGGAAGACTCCCGATCGGAGTCTTCCTCTTCTCCGATCAAGAATCGGAGTCCTAGGGCCATTGAAAGACCCTAGGATGAGCTCTATAAGAACCCTTCCCCTCTCCTCTATGGGTAGACCCTTCCGTCGTCGTCGATTGCCGGAGATTTTTCTCCGATTTTCCCGTTTGAAGCCGTGACTCCTCGACCCGTGTTCGCCGCGATTTCTCGCCGGTGGGGGTCACCGGAGGTTGTGGTAAGGTCTCCCTCCTCTCCCTCTCTTCTCTCCCTTCTTTCCCATGCCTGTGTGCATGATGGCCGGCGACGGGTGTCGCCGGATTTAGTTGGAGAAAGAAACCCCCTGTTCGCCGCCTCTTTCCTCTAATTTTCTGGCGCCGACGGTCACGCCGACCGCCGGCCCTAGTCTCTCCGAACCCGGGAGAGTCGGCCGTTGCCGCCGGCCACCTCCGGCCATAAGATGGCCGTGATCGACCGATCAAGGCACGGGGACCTCTAGGTCCCCTGTTTCGGCCCAATGAAAGCCCGGGAAGAAAAGAAGAAGAAGAAGAAGGAAAAGAAAAGAAAAAAGAAAAGAAAAAGAAGAAAAAGAAAAGAAAAAGGAAAAAGAAAAAGAAAAAAAAAAAAGAAAAAAAAATAAAATAATAATAATATAATAATAATAAATAGGATTTTCTCTTCTCTCTCTTCCATGAAGAAAAAAAAAAAGAGAGAAAGAAAGAAAAGAAGAAAGAGAAAAATAAAATTAATTAATAAATAATGAGATAAATAATAAAATATGAGAAAGAGAGTTTCTCTCTCTTCCCTCTCTCTCTTCAGCTTGAATTAGTATTTTTCTCTCTCTAGAATTGGATTTTCTCTCTCTACTTTCTCTCTCTAGAATTCTCTCTCTAGATTATCTCTCCTAAGATTTTTAGAATTTTGAGAAGAATGATGATGAATTTAAATGATCCTCGTGATGGATTTTTGATCCGTGATCGTCGGACGGTACACCGACATCCACTTTGATCAGATCAAGTATTTTTAGATTTTATTTCTCATGATCTTATTTAATTATCCACATGATAATTTTAACATGATTTGATATGATCAATCAGAATTTGTTGAATCATATTGTCTGAAGAATTCAAGATGGATTTTCTCTCTCTAAAATATTCTCTCTCTTGATTGATTCTCTCTCTAAAAAAAAGTTAGTGAATGAAGAAATTTCTTTTAATAAGTCTGATCTGATTCTAATGAAGAATCCTGATCCATGATTGTCAGACAACGTACTGGCACCCACTCTAATCAGACCATGAATCTTTAGATTTGATCATCCATGATTTTCGATCTAGCCATGACTTGATTTGATCACATTGATTTCACCAATCGAGATATTGGACCCATCGTAATATTGGATTGTGTCACCTGATCAATTCGAATTGTACCTCATGAATTCTCTCTCCTCTGATTTTCTCTCTCCACTTGATTTTATGAAATCGATGAAGAAACCTTGGTCCTATCACTTCGAATCCGATTTGATCTGATAGTCAAACTTTGGATCGTTTAGGTCTTAATTAGATTTTGATTAGATGAAATTAGATGATCGGACCCAATCTAAACCGTTGAAATATAGAATTCGTATTCTTTCTAATTATTCAAATTGATTCTGTATAGGATTGTGGATGTTTGATCATGGGATATCGCGATATGATCTACGAACAGAATTTTTGGAAGAAAATTTATAGAATTTTATGGATTTATTGGAATGCGTTCGAGGTAAGTAATGTTTCACCTTTTCTAGATTCATCGGCAAATTATAGTGTATTCTTCTAATATGATTTGTGAAACGATGCATGAATTGGATGAATGGTATTTTTGTTATGAAAATATCTTATTTGAAATGTTATGATGAAGCATGATTGAATATATTGATTTCATGATGCATTATATTGATTGATTTCGATACTACATGATTATATGTTTTATTATCGAAATTAGAATATGAAACATGATTTATGAAGAATTATGATATAAGAAACAATAAGAATTGACAACCTGACTATGTTGAGGACCCCGCCAACGGGGGCATATACGTTGGCAATTGACTGTCCTGAGGATTTGTGTCGCCAGTAAGACCAGCGACATGTCGCCAGATAGACCAGCGACAAAACCGCCAGTTAGACCAGCGGTTCCAAAGGACTTGGCTGCCAGATGATTCGCAGCCCACCGCAAGCAGATACGCGGTATTATGACCCTGCCACAGGGATAATGTGGTCATAGCTCATGGTTGACGAAAAGAAATTGAAGAACAAAAGAAATTGAAATCCCGAAAGAAACTTGAAATTTCGAAAAAGAAATAAATTTGGCATGAATTATATTGCATAATTGAAATTGATTTCGAATTGATGAACTCTATATGCTTATTTTCTATAAATGATTATTTACTTATATGCCTGATGAAATCTGTTGAGAAGTGATCGTTGCTTACTGGGCTGTCTAGCTCATTACCTCTTATTTTACTGTTTTTACAGATGTTGAGGAATTAAGATGATACAAGATATGAATGGAAGAGTGATCAGAAGCAGAATCATTATACTTTTATTTAGGTTGAAAGTCTTATTGAATTTGGTGTAAGACCTATGAATCATTGTTGAATTTATTAAGATATTAAAGAAAAAATTTAGATCGTTATATTTTGGATTTAAATTATTGACTAATTATTCCGCTGTTGTTTTAGGATAGTATGATAAGATGCCTTGCATGCTTATGGGAAGAGTTTTCTATGAGTATGCGGCGGTTGCCATGACCCTCGATTCACAATCTCGGGTCGGGGGCGTGACAATTAATATGGTATCAGAACATAAGTGAATGAATTATGAAACATAGAATCAGATATAGAATGGGTGTAAGTGGATAGACACCAGGGACATTATAGTGTAGATTTTTAATGATTGTTGTGGGAGAAATATTTAAAAATTTTGATTAAATATTGAGATTATGTATAAAAGGATCATAAGAGATTATGACATATGGAGTTTGAAATATGATGGATGATCTATAGATCATGATATGATTAGTTAGATCCTGATCGAAAGTAATCACAAAAGGATTGATATAAAATTTTATTGTGCATTATGATTATTAATTTGATCATTGGTTATTCAAGTGAATCGTAAGTTCAAATTCGATGTGAGAATAATACTATGATATTACTTCTAGTTGAGAAATTGACTATTATTGGCAAGATAAAGATTTGATAGTAAAATATTATTCCAGAATGGGCTAAGAAAAATTTTTTATGATGCTTGATTTGAAATATTTATCGAAATTGAATTTGGTATGTGGATTATATATAAAGTGGCATATTATGATGAATACATATTTGAGGATATTGCAAAGAAACCTGTCTTATTGATGAAATTGATTTTGAGATTATAGGATATTCATCATACTAGAAGCTTTAATCATCATCCTTAGATCTAAATAATGGATCTTATTATGTCTCTTGGAGACTACATGATGTGTATGAAATTTTAATTTAAAGACTTCGTATCTAAGTTGATCAAGAGATTTTCTGATATTATTGTTGAGGTTGTTAATGAAAAATTGATATCTTCAGATTAAGATAAAAGATCTGATTTATATTTATTTCAGACTAAGGGATCCATGTGAATTTACAATTTAAAAATTTTGGATTTAGGAATTGATATGGAGTTCCTTTGCTTTTGTTAATGAGGTCCCTATTTGAATCTACTATTAAATGGAGATTTGATTTTTTTGAAGCTTGTATGATTGTTATGAAAGGATATTTAATAGATATTGAAGATCCTGATGATATAAATTTTAGAAAAAAATAATGATTTGAAATTGTTATATATTTTGATTATGTCCAAATTTGGTGGAGCATCGAAGGATTTTTTTTTTCATTAATTTGACTTATAAAGATTTTTTGTTTGAAAATTATCGAATTGAATTGATTGGAGAATTGAGATTTGATTCATATTGATTATAGTAAATCTATATGATGGTTTAAATATGATATTGGACTCAAGGGTTAATCAAGATTATTGTACACCAGTAAAAGTATGAATGAGAATCGGAAGTTAATCTTTGACTTCAATTGAAATTTGAAATTTTAGATCTTTTCTATTGATAAGGTAAAGAAATAATTTGATCCAACTTTTTTTTGGTGAACCTAAGAAATTTTGATTGTTAGATCAGAGTGCGCAGCGGAAGCATGGTAATCTGAACTACTTTGAGTAAGTCAGGAATGTTGATTCTCTGAGTCAAAGAATTATAATAAATGATATAGTTTGATATAAAAAAAAAATTTAGATATCCTAATGTGACTTTTAAAAGTAGTGCTTCCACCTACTATGCTACAAAAATAATTAGCATCCTAATTCTAGGATGAGTGGACCTTTGATTTTTGATTTTAGATTTAGAATATTTAGAGATAAATTTTCTCTATTCTAGAATTAAATTTTATAATTCTTTATTTATTAAGAAGAATTTGAGATTGTTTATCGAATGATGATTTTGATCTTAGATTAGTATACTCAAATAATTATCTCCAGGGTATAATGAAATTTGAAGTTAGAACTCTTTTGATTATTATTATTTCTCAGACTGAATGAAAAAGATTGAGGTTATCTGTTGATATTGACGATTGTTCTACAAAAGATAGAATGGAGTTATTCATAATTTGATAATGAATCGATTAATTAAGAGTTGTTAATGTTTAGATAAAGAAAATTGATATACTTACTTAGAATAGAGACATTGATTTTGATTATAAGAAAAATATAGTTTTGATTTAGATCAATTTTTGAGTTATTGATTTTTATTATGGAATGACTTAATGATAAAATTTGCTTCAAGAATTAGAATATTTAAGAGTTTGAGGGTTTGAGTAAGAGAACTTCAATGACTAGAAAATAGTGATATTGATTTCAATCAACAATGGTGATATTGATCTTTATGAAATGACTTAATGATGAATGAAGTTCTTATGCAAGAATAGAGACATTGATCTTTTTCTATTCACAAGAGATAGATTTGATTTTAATTTGAGTCATGAGATATTGAATATTAATTTTTACAGGAAATGAGATCATAATTTTGAAATCTTGAAATATTGAAAATCTTTGAGATGTTGATCTTGATGAATAAGAAAATGAATAGTTCCGTATCAGATTGATATTAATGTATTGACTTTTTCCTTATGAAATGATTTAAGAATGAATTTGTATTAAGAATTAGAATTTTGAAATATTTGAGGATGAGATTCAAGTAAGAAACTATGAAGACTCAAGCAAAAATATCCCCAGCTCTTCGAGACTACAGGTATGAAAATTTCGAGGACGAAATTTCTTTTTAGGAGTGAAGAATGTTATAGCCCAAACCAAGCCCACTAAAGCCCATTAAACAAAAAAAAAAAAAAAAAGAAAACAGAGCAGGAAGACTCCCGATCGGAGTCTTCCTCTTCTCCGATCAAGAATCGGAGTCCTAGGGCCATTGAAAGACCCTAGGACGAGCTCTATAAGAACCCTTCCCCTCTCCTCTATGGGTAGACCCTTCCGTCGTCGTCGATTGCCGGAGATTTTTCTCTGATTTTCCCGTTTGAAGCCGTGACTCCTCGACCCGTGTTCGCCGCGATTTCTCGCCGGTGGGGGTCACCGGAGGTTGTGGTAAGGTCTCCCTCCTCTCCCTCTCTTCTCTCCCTTCTTTCCCGTGCCTGTGTGCACGATGGCCGGCGACGGGTGTCGCCGGATTTAGTTGGAGAAAGAAACCCCCTGTTCGCCGCCTCTTTCCTCTAATTTTCCGGCGCCGACGGTCACGCCGACCGCCGGCCCTGGTCTCTCCGAACCCGGGAGAGTCGGCCGTTGCCGGCGGCCACCTCCGGCCATAAGATGGCCGTGATCGGCCGATCAAGGCACGGGGACCTCTAGGTCCCCTGTTTCGGCCCAATGAAAGCCCGGGAAGAAAAGAAGAAGAAGAAGAAGGAAAAGAAAAGAAAAAAGAAAAGAAAAAGAAGAAAAAGAAAAGAAAAAGGAAAAAAAAAAAAAGAAAAAAAAAAGAAAAAAAAAATAAAATAATAATAATATAATAATAATAAATAGGATTTTCTCTTCTCTCTCTTCCATGAAGAAAAAAAAAAAAAAAAAGAGAGAAAGAAAGAAAAGAAGAAAGAGAAAAATAAAATTAATTAATAAATAATGAGATAAATAATAAAATATGAGAAAGAGAGTTTCTCTCTCTTCCCTCTCTCTCTTCAGCTTGAATTAGTATTTTTCTCTCTCTAGAATTGGATTTTCTCTCTCTACTTTCTCTCTCTAGAATTCTCTCTCTAGATTATCTCTCCTAAGATTTCTAGAATTTTGAGAAGAATGATGATGAATTTAAATGATCCTCGTGATGGATTTTTGATCCGTGATCGTCGGACGGTACACCGACATCCACTTTGATCAGATCAAGTATTTTTAGATTTTATTTCTCATGATCTTATTTAATTATCCACATGATAATTTTAACATGATTTGATATGATCAATCAGAATTTGTTGAATCATATTGTCTGAAGAATTCAAGATGGATTTTCTCTCTCTAAAATATTCTCTCTCTTGATTGATTCTCTCTCTAAAAAAAAGTTAGTGAATGAAGAAATTTCTTTTAATAAGTCTGATCTGATTCTAATGAAGAATCCTGATCCATGATTGTCAGACAACGTACTGGCACCCACTCTAATCAGACCATGAATCTTTAGATTTGATCATCCATGATTTTCGATCTAGCCATGACTTGATTTGATCACATTGATTTCACCAATCGAGATATTGGACCCATCGTAATATTGGATTGTGTCACCTGATCAATTCGAATTGTACCTCATGAATTCTCTCTCCTCTGATTTTCTCTCTCCACTTGATTTTATGAAATCGATGAAGAAACCTTGGTCCTATCACTTCGAATCCGATTTGATCTGATAGTCAAACTTTGGATCGTTTAGGTCTTAATTAGATTTTGATTAGATGAAATTAGATGATCGGACCCAATCTAAACCGTTGAAATATAGAATTCGTATTCTTTCTAATTATTCAAATTGATTCTGTATAGGATTGTGGATGTTTGATCATGGGATATCGCGATATGATCTACGAACAGAATTTTTGGAAGAAAATTTATAGAATTTTATGGATTTATTGGAATGCGTTCGAGGTAAGTAATGTTTCACCTTTTCTAGATTCATCGGCAAATTATAGTGTATTCTTCTAATATGATTTGTGAAACGATGCATGAATTGGATGAATGGTATTTTTGTTATGAAAATATCTTATTTGAAATGTTATGATGAAGCATGATTGAATATATTGATTTCATGATGCATTATATTGATTGATTTCGATACTACATGATTATATGTTTTATTATCGAAATTAGAATATGAAACATGATTTATGAAGAATTATGATATAAGAAACAATAAGAATTGACAACCTGACTATGTTGAGGACCCCGCCAACGGGGGCATATACGTTGGCAATTGACTGTCCTGAGGATTTGTGTCGCCAGTAAGACCAGCGACATGTCGCCAGATAGACCAGCGACAAAACCGCCAGTTAGACCAGCGGTTCCAAAGGACTTGGCTGCCAGATGATTCGCAGCCCACCGCAAGCAGATACGCGGTATTATGACCCTGCCACAGGGATAATGTGGTCATAGCTCATGGTTGACGAAAAGAAATTGAAGAACAAAAGAAATTGAAATCCCGAAAGAAACTTGAAATTTCGAAAAAGAAATAAATTTGGCATGAATTATATTGCATAATTGAAATTGATTTCGAATTGATGAACTCTATATGCTTATTTTCTATAAATGATTATTTACTTATATGCCTGATGAAATCTGTTTAGAAGTGATCGTTGCTTACTGGGCTGTCTAGCTCATTACCTCTTATTTTACTGTTTTTACAGATGTTGAGGAATTAAGATGATACAAGATATGAATGGAAGAGTGATCAGAAGCAGAATCATTATACTTTTATTTAGGTTGAAAGTCTTATTGAATTTGGTGTAAGACCTATGAATCATTGTTGAATTTATTAAGATATTAAAAAAAAATTTAGATCGTTATATTTTGGATTTAAATTATTGACTAATTATTCCGCTGTTGTTTTAGGATAGTATGATAAGATGCCTTGCATGCTTATGGGAAGAGTTTTCTATGAGTATGCGGCGGTTGCCATGACCCTCGATTCACAATCTCGGGTCGGGGGCGTGACAATTAATATGGTATCAGAGCATAAGTGAATGAATTATGAAACATAGAATCAGATATAGAATGGGTGTAAGTGGATAGACACCAGGGACATTATAGTGTAGATTTTTAATGATTGTTGTGGGAGAAATATTTAAAAATTTTGATTAAATATTGAGATTATGTATAAAAGGATCTTAAGAGATTATGACATATGGAGTTTGAAATATGATGGATGATCTATAGATCATGATATGATTAGTTAGATCCTGATCGAAAGTAATCACAAAAGGATTGATATAAAATTTTATTGTGCATTATGATTATTAATTTGATCATTGGTTATTCAAGTGAATCGTAAGTTCAAATTCGATGTGAGAATAATACTATGATATTACTTCTAGTTGAGAAATTGACTATTATTGGCAAGATAAAGATTTGATAGTAAAATATTATTCCAGAATGGGCTAAGAAAAATTTTTATGATGCTTGATTTGAAATATTTATCGAAATTGAATTTGGTATGTGGATTATATATAAAGTGGCATATTATGATGAATACATATTTGAGGATATTGCAAAGAAACCTGTCTTATTGATGAAATTGATTTTGAGATTATAGGATATTCATCATACTAGAAGCTTTAATCATCATCCTTAGATCTAAATAATGGATCTTATTATGTCTCTTGGAGACTACATGATGTGTATGAAATTTTAATTTAAAGACTTCGTATCTAAGTTGATCAAGAGATTTTCTGATATTATTGTTGAGGTTGTTAATGAAAAATTGATATCTTCAGATTAAGATAAAAGATCTGATTTATATTTATTTCAGACTAAGGGATCCATGTGAATTTACAATTTAAAAATTTTGGATTTAGGAATTGATATGGAGTTCCTTTGCTTTTGTTAATGAGGTCCCTATTTGAATCTACTATTAAATGGAGATTTGATTTTTTTGAAGCTTGTATGATTGTTATGAAAGGATATTTAATAGATATTGAAGATCCTGATGATATAAATTTTAGAAAAAAATAATGATTTGAAATTGTTATATATTTTGATTATGTCCAAATTTGGTGGAGCATCGAAAGATTTTTTTTTTCATTAATTTGACTTATAAAGATTTTTTGTTTGAAAATTATCGAATTGAATTGATTTGAGAATTGAGATTTGATTCATATTGATTATAGTAAATCTATATGATGGTTTAAATATGATATTGGACTCAAGGGTTAATCAAGATTATTGTACACCAGTAAAAGTATGAATGAGAATCGGAAGTTAATCTTTGACTTCAATTGAAATTTGAAATTTTAGATCTTTTCTATTGATAAGGTAAAGAAATAATTTGATCCAACTTTTTTTTGGTGAACCTAAGAAATTTTGATTGTTAGATCAGAGTGCGCAGCGGAAGCATGGTAATCTGAACTACTTTGAGTAAGTCAGGAATGTTGATTCTCTGAGTCAAAGAATTATAATAAATGATATAGTTTGATATAAAAAAAAAATTTAGATATCCTAATGTGACTTTTAAAAGTAGTGCTTCCACCTACTATGCTACAAAAATAATTAGCATCCTAATTCTAGGATGAGTGGACCTTTGATTTTTGATTTTAGATTTAGAATATTTAGAGATAAATTTTCTCTATTCTAGAATTAAATTTTATAATTCTTTATTTATTAAGAAGAATTTGAGATTGTTTATTGAATGATGATTTTGATCTTAGATTAGTATACTCAAATAATTATCTCCAGGGTATAATGAAATTTGAAGTTAGAACTCTTTTGATTATTATTATTTCTCAGACTGAATGAAAAAGATTGAGGTTATCTGTTGATATTGACGATTGTTCTACAAAAGATAGAATGGAGTTATTCATAATTTGATAATGAATCGATTAATTAAGAGTTGTTAATGTTTAGATAAAGAAAATTGATATACTTACTTAGAATAGAGACATTGATTTTGATTATAAGAAAAATATAGTTTTGATTTAGATCAATTTTTGAGTTATTGATTTTTATTATGGAATGACTTAATGATAAAATTTGCTTCAAGAATTAGAATATTTAAGAGTTTGAGGGTTTGAGTAAGAGAACTTCAATGACTAGAAAATAGTGATATTGATTTCAATCAACAATGGTGATATTGATCTTTATGAAATGACTTAATGATGAATGAAGTTCTTATGCAAGAATAGAGACATTGATCTTTTTCTATTCACAAGAGATAGATTTGATTTTAATTTGAGTCATGAGATATTGAATATTAATTTTTACAGGAAATGAGATCATAATTTTGAAATCTTGAAATATTGAAAATCTTTGAGATGTTGATCTTGATGAATAAGAAAATGAATAGTTCCGTATCAGATTGATATTAATGTATTGACTTTTTCCTTATGAAATGATTTAAGAATGAATTTGTATTAAGAATTAGAATTTTGAAATATTTGAGGATGAGATTCAAGTAAGAAACTATGAAGACTCAAGCAAAAATATCCCCAGCTCTTCGAGACTACAGGTATGAAAATTTCAAGGACGAAATTTCTTTTTAGGAGTGAAGAATGTTATAGCCCAAACCAAGCCCACTAAAGCCCATTAAACAAAAAAAAAAAAAAAAGAAAACAGAGCAGGAAGACTCCCGATCGGAGTCTTCCTCTTCTCCGATCAAGAATCGGAGTCCTAGGGCCATTGAAAGACCCTAGGACGAGCTCTATAAGAACCCTTCCCCTCTCCTCTATGGGTAGACCCTTCCGTCGTCGTCGATTGCCGGAGATTTTTCTCCGATTTTCCCATTTGAAGCCGTGACTCCTCGACCCGTGTTCGCCGCGATTTCTCGCCGGTGGGGGTCACCGGAGGTTGTGGTAAGGTCTCCCTCCTCTCCCTCTCTTCTCTCCCTTCTTTCCCGTGCCTGTGTGCATGATGGCCGGCGACGGGTGTCGCCGGATTTAGTTGGAGAAAGAAACCCCCTGTTCGCCGCCTCTTTCCTCTAATTTTCCGGCGCCGACGGTCACGCCGACCGCCGGCCCTGGTCTCTCCGAACCCGGGAGAGTCGGCCGTTGCCGCCGGCCACCTCCGGCCATAAGATGGCCGTGATCGGCCGATCAAGGCACGGGGACCTCTAGGTCCCCTGTTTCGGCCCAATGAAAGCCCGGGAAGAAAAGAAGAAGAAGAAGAAGGAAAAGAAAAGAAAAAAGAAAAGAAAAAGAAGAAAAAGAAAAGAAAAAGGAAAAAGAAAAAGAAAAAAAAAAAGAAAAAAAAATAAAATAATAATAATATAATAATAATAAATAGGATTTTCTCTTCTCTCTCTTCCATGAAGAAAAAAAAAAAAGAGAGAAAGAAAGAAAAGAAGAAAGAGAAAAATAAAATTAATTAATAAATAATGAGATAAATAATAAAATATGAGAAAGAGAGTTTCTCTCTCTTCCCTCTCTCTCTTCAGCTTGAATTAGTATTTTTCTCTCTCTAGAATTGGATTTTCTCTCTCTACTTTCTCTCTCTAGAATTCTCTCTCTAGATTATCTCTCCTAAGATTTCTAGAATTTTGAGAAGAATGATGATGAATTTAAATGATCCTCGTGATGGATTTTTGATCCGTGATCGTCGGATGGTACACCGACATCCACTTTGATCAGATCAAGTATTTTTAGATTTTATTTCTCATGATCTTATTTAATTATCCACATGATAATTTTAACATGATTTGATATGATCAATCAGAATTTGTTGAATCATATTGTCTGAAGAATTCAAGATGGATTTTCTCTCTCTAAAATATTCTCTCTCTTGATTGATTCTCTCTCTAAAAAAAAGTTAGTGAATGAAGAAATTTCTTTTAATAAGTCTGATCTGATTCTAATGAAGAATCCTGATCCATGATTGTCAGACAACGTACTGGCACCCACTCTAATCAGACCATGAATCTTTAGATTTGATCATCCATGATTTTCGATCTAGCCATGACTTGATTTGATCACATTGATTTCACCAATCGAGATATTGGACCCATCATAATATTGGATTGTGTCACCTGATCAATTCGAATTGTACCTCATGAATTCTCTCTCCTCTGATTTTCTCTCTCCACTTGATTTTATGAAATCGATGAAGAAACCTTGGTCCTATCACTTCGAATCCGATTTGATCTGATAGTCAAACTTTGGATCGTTTAGGTCTTAATTAGATTTTGATTAGATGAAATTAGATGATCGGACCCAATCTAAACCGTTGAAATATAGAATTCGTATTCTTTCTAATTATTCAAATTGATTCTGTATAGGATTGTGGATGTTTGATCATGGGATATCGCGATATGATCTACGAACAGAATTTTTGGAAGAAAATTTATAGAATTTTATGGATTTATTGGAATGCGTTCGAGGTAAGTAATGTTTCACCTTTTCTAGATTCATCGGCAAATTATAGTGTATTCTTCTAATATGATTTGTGAAACGATGCATGAATTGGATGAATGGTATTTTTGTTATGAAAATATCTTATTTGAAATGTTATGATGAAGCATGATTGAATATATTGATTTCATGATGCATTATATTGATTGATTTCGATACTACATGATTATATATTTTATTATCGAAATTAGAATATGAAACATGATTTATGAAGAATTATGATATAAGAAACAATAAGAATTGACAACCTGACTATGTTGAGGACCCCGCCAACGGGGGCATATACGTTGGCAATTGACTGTCCTGAGGATTTGTGTCGCCAGTAAGACCAGCGACATGTCGCCAGATAGACCAGCGACAAAACCGCCAGTTAGACCAGCGGTTCCAAAGGACTTGGCTGCCAGATGATTCGCAGCCCACCGCAAGCAGATACGCGGTATTATGACCCTGCCACAGGGATAATGTGGTCATAGCTCATGGTTGACGAAAAGAAATTGAAGAACAAAAGAAATTGAAATCCCGAAAGAAACTTGAAATTTCGAAAAAGAAATAAATTTGGCATGAATTATATTGCATAATTGAAATTGATTTCGAATTGATGAACTCTATATGCTTATTTTCTATAAATGATTATTTACTTATATGCCTGATGAAATCTGTTGAGAAGTGATCGTTGCTTACTGGGCTGTCTAGCTCATTACCTCTTATTTTACTGTTTTTACAGATGTTGAGGAATTAAGATGATACAAGATATGAATGGAAGAGTGATCAGAAGCAGAATCATTATACTTTTATTTAGGTTGAAAGTCTTATTGAATTTGGTGTAAGACCTATGAATCATTCTTGAATTTATTAAGATATTAAAGAAAAAATTTAGATCGTTATATTTTGGATTTAAATTATTGACTAATTATTCCGCTGTTGTTTTAGGATAGTATGATAAGATGCCTTGCATGCTTATGGGAAGAGTTTTCTATGAGTATGCGGCGGTTGCCATGACCCTCGATTCACAATCTCGGGTCGGGGGCGTGACACATAGCCTCCCATTAAGGTGTTTGATAATGAGTCTATTAACTCAATAATCATTGCAGATCCAAAGGCCTGGTGCTTGTTGACTAATGGAATTATCACTCATTATATGATGACTTGAAAGTATCTCTCTAATGGTGGTTAGGTGAGCCAACCAAAGTTGGGCTTAATCATTCATTGGTTAGATGCATCAAGTATGGTCATGTTAATGGTTGGACCTAACCGGATCCTTACAGTGGAGGCCAAAGCCTACTGATTAGATTTCTGGGGCAAAATCAAAATTACTAGAAATTATTTAGAGAAATAATTGGTTATGAACCTACCCTTAGATGTACATGGGTTGGCCAACGAAAGTTGGATTTGTGTGCAGTCTAAGTGGATTCTAGTACCCACTAAGAAATTAGGGTAATTCCTCGAATTGAAAGTAGAGGCTACCAATTCGAATAAAATAGTGGGAGAAACCTTTTGATTAAAGTCCAAATCTTTAGGTTTAATGAATCAATTATTAATTAGATTATGATTTTTCTTTTGTGCAGATATGGCTACTTTCCTATCGCTTCGATCATTGTTGGACAATAATAAGTTGGTGGAACCCAACTTCGGTAGCTGGTACCGAAAGTTGAAGCTAGTCCTGGAGCATGAATGGATCCTATATGTGATAATGGATCCTGCACCTGAGGAGCCAACTGCCAATGCATGTGGAACAGTCAGATATACTTATCAAAAGTGGCTCAGTGATCGAATCACGATGCACTATATCATGCTGGCTGCCATGAGCGATGAGTTCAGTCACAGATTCAAGACGGTTCAGCCAAAGGACATGCTTCAAGTGTTAGAGAATGCCTTTGGCACACCCGATGACGTGAAGAGGCACAAGACTAGTTGTGCCATCTTCAACGCCAAAATGTGGGATGGTGCCTCTGTCACTGATCATGTATTGTACATGATCGAGCTGATGGAATGATTGAGCAAGCTCGGCTTTCCTTTGCATGAGCAGCTTAGGAAAGATGCAATACTAAACTCACTGCCCAAGTCTTATCTCCCATTTCTCACTCATTATAGAATGACAAAGCCTGAAGTGAACTACCACGAGTTACTGGGGTTGCTTCAGAACTTTGAGAAAGATCACCAACTCTACAAGGAGTCGGTGAGCTTAGTGGGAGGTTCGTCTTCTGATTCTTGATCCTTTAAAAAAGAAAAGAAGAACAAGAAAAAGAAAGTGAAGAAGGTGCAAATTCAGGCTGGGACATCAGTGCAGGGCCAGACGAGAAAGATCAAGCCCGATAAGAGTCTATTCTACTGGCAAGCACCCTAGATTAGATAGTGTGTGTCAGATATCTACTTATGGCACTATAGGCTAGGCCATATAAATAAGAATAGAATAAACAAGTTGACTCAAGAGGGAATCCTTGAAGTCGGTGATTGTGAATCACTTCCAACCTGTGAGTCCTATCTTTTTGGTAAAATGATCAAGTCACCTTTTACTGAAAAAGGTGAGAGAGCTACTGAGCTCTTGGGCCTAGTACATACTGATGTATGCGGGCCCATGAGCGCAAGTGCTAGTGGTGGATATTTTTACTTCATAACTTTCATGAATGATCTATCTAGATATGGATATATCTATCTGATGAAACATAAGTCAGATTCATTTGAAATGTTCAAACGATTCCAAAGTGAAGTAGAAAAATAAACTGAAAAGAGTATTAAAACTCTTCGATCTGACCGAGGAGGAGAATATCTTTCTAGTGAGTTTTTCACATATCTAGGAGAGAATGGGATTCTTTCCCAATGGACTCCTCCAGGAACACGACAGCATAATGGTGTGTCTGAAAGGAGAAATCAGACTCTGTTAGACATGGTCCGATCCATGATGGATTTTGCCAGCTTACCGATATCCTTCTGGGGATATGCACTCGAATCGACCTGTTATCTGTTAAATAAGATTTTAAGTAAGTCTGTAATTAAGACTCCATATGAGATATGGACAGGGCGTAAGCTAGCACCTTCACACCTTAGGGTCTGGGGGTGCCCGACCTATGTCAAACGATTAATCACAGACAAACTTGGATCTAGATCTGACAAATGCACATTCATAGGGTACCCCAAAGAGATCAAAGGATATTTTTTCTACCATGTTGATGAACAAAAGGTGTTCGTTAGCCTTAAGGCAATCTTTTTAGAAAAGAAGTTCCTTGGTGAAGGAACCGTTGCCTCTAAGGTTAAACTTGATGAAGTTCAATAGATAGAAGGACCGACACCAATAGCTAAACCTGAGTTGAATTTGATTAGATCAGATCTGGAGCCCAATGTACCTACATCATTAAGGCGATCCGATAGAGTACCGCATCAACCGGACAGATACTATGGTTTCTTGGTCTGGGATGATGATCCCATCGAACTCGATGAGATCGATGAGGATCCGATCACCTATATGGATACAATGCAGAGACCTGATTTCGAGAAAAGGCTTGAAGCCATGAAATCTGAAATGGAGTCCATGAAGGTCAACGATGTATGGACATTGGTTGACCCACCTGAAGAGGTTAAACCCATTGGATGTAAATGGGTGTTCAAAAGGAAAAGGGGCACAGACGGAAAGGTAAAAACCTATAAAGCCCATCTGGTTGCCAAGGGGTATCGTCAACATTATGGTATTGACTATGACGAGATATTTTTTCCTGTGGCAATGCTCAAATCCATTCGGATAATGCTTGCAATAGCTGCCCATTTGGATTATGAGATCTAGCAAATGGATGTAAAGACAGCTTTCTTGAATGGAGAGCTGATCGAAGAGGTATATATGATACAACCTGAGGGGTTTACATCCATAGATGAGTCCAAGATGTGCAAGCTTCAGAGATCCATTTATGGATTGAAGCAAGCTTCTCGGAGTTGGAACATGCATTTTGATAAGGTGATCAAAATGTATGGCTTCGTTAAGAATGGAGAAGAGCCCTGCATCTATAAATGGGTAAATGATCTAGTTATGGTATTCCTTATCTTATACGTGGATGACATTCTCTTAATCAGGAATGACATCCCCATAATACAGAAAATAAAAATTTGGTTGTCATTGCAGTTCTCCATGAAGGACTTGGATGAAGCATCCTACATCCTAGGGATGAAGATCTATAGGGATAGATCTAAAAAGATGCTTGGGTTATCCCAGTCCACGTACATAGACACTGTGCTGAAGAGGTTCAACATGAAGAATTTCAAGAAGGGCTATCTACCGATAGGCCTTGAAATTTCTCTCTCTAAAAAGGATTGTCTGACAACTCCTGAAAAGAGAGAGCGTATGAGTAGAGTCCCATATGCTTTGGTCGTGGAATCTATCATGTACGCCATGACATGTACAAGATCAGATGTGGCATACTCACTAAGAGTAGTGAGTAGGTACCAATCTGATCTTGAAAAAAATTATTGAAAAGTGGTTAAAGCCATCCTTAAGTATTTGAGAAATACAAAGGACCAATGGTTGGTTTATGATGAGTCAGATCTGAAACTTGTGGGGTTCACAGACTTCAACTTTCAATCTGACCATGATGACAGAAGAAGCGTGTCGGGTTATATCTTTACTCTGAATGGTGGAGCTATCTGCTGGAAGAGTTCCAAGCAGCATACTGTGGCAGACTCTGTTTGTGAAGCAGAGTACATCGTAGCATCGGATGCCATGAAGGAAGCTGTATGGCTGAGAAAATTCATCATCGAGCATGGAGTAGCACCCTCCCTTGATGGTCCGGTCCTACTCTACTGCAACAACACTGGTGCCATAGCTCAGGCGAAGGAACCTAAAGCACACCAGCGGACGAAGCATATTTTGCACCGCTTCCACCTGATCCGGGAGATCGTGGATCAAGGTGACGTCGACCTTCAGAAGATCGACAGAAAGGAGAACCTGGCCGACCACTTCACTAAAGCCCTGGCGATAAAGGAGTTCGACAACCACAAGTTGAAGATGGGTATTAGATACTGTACCGAGTGGCTTTAGGACAAGTGGGAGTTGTTGGAAAATATATCCCAAAAGCCAATCATCAAGCTGTTAACGGTTGAGCAACCAAGTATGGTAATTGATTTGTTAATAAATAAAATATATTTGATATTTTTATTATAAATTTTTATCTTCTAATGAACTCCGTTGTTATGATGAAGTCCTTAGGACTATTCAGATTCGATAAAGAGAGGATTTATCGATTAGTCCTTAAAACTGTTCACGACCAAATGATATGCTGTTAATAAGGACGACAGCTTCTATCGAGGATAGATCACTGTAGGCCATATGGGTTGGTTGTCCTCTTAACCAAGGAGTGTGGAGACACTGGTATGGCATACAGATGAGATGTAAGGGTCCATCGTCATTGAACGTGACCAACTCCAGAGCATTCTGCTATCGAGAATGTCTCTAATGGGATATAGGTATAAGTGTCCCTTAGATCTGAGATCACCTCAGTGACTTGCAAGCAACTCACTTTGCTTTGGTACTGGACTAACTGAATTTTTAATTCAGTGATGGAAGGTTTCTGGGCATAGTCAAGTACTTGCGAAGTCAGAGTGTGATCGAGATGGGATTGACCACTTCAAGAGTTGGAGAAGAATGAGTCACTGTATTTCAATTTAGCAAAATCTTGGCCAGGATAATCCATCATATGGATTTGATATTTTGAAATACAATGTAAACAACCTGATCAGAGTTGACAGTTGAACTCTGAGGTGTCCTATGATCATTTTGGTCTAGGAGATGAATTATATGGAAACTATATCCGCATGGGTTCTAAGGATGTTGTTCTACACATTCGACCTATCCGATCATCGGGTACCATTGCTAGATGGTCACTTCGATTGGTATAGAAATTTATTTCTGTGCTACTGACTTAGGTTCGAACCTATGAGGTCACACACATTAGAGTTCATGATCCGATAGGATGGTTGATCAACGATTAAGAATTGTTCTAGGGTTAAATGATCAATACGATTGACATTTAACCTAGTGCAAGTGTTGCAGGAGGATCAATTAGCAATTCGATTGCTAATTGGCTTAATTTGATAAAGTCAATGGGCTGAGATTAAGTCTAATTGAATATGATTTAATTAGATTTGATTTGGGCTTGATTGGATCAAGTCCAATTGGTTCATTGGATAAGCCAAGTGCAAGAAAAAAACTAGTCCTAGTTCAATTAGGACTTGGGTCAATCTAATTTCTAATTTGATTAGAAAATTAAATCAGATTTAAATCTAATTTAATCTAATTAAATTAGATTCTTAATTGGGTTAAGATTTATTTTAATTAGATTGATCTAATTTTGGTTTTATTTGGTTTGAGAAACTAAATTAAAATAAATCATAAGATAGAATCTTAGTAAGACTAGGATTCCACCTTGCGCCACATAAGCCCCCCTCACGCCCTCTCTCTTATTCCATGCCAATCTCCTCTTATTTTGTGGGACAAAAGTGATCTCCCAGGTCTTTCCCACATCTAAAAGGTTTTCTCTCTTCTTTCATACATGAAAAGTGGTTGTGGATCAAATCAAAGTAGGAATAAGTTTGGATTTCAAATTCTATGAGATAGAGTTTTAGAAATCCAAAACTCTTTCCTTTTTACACTGAATTTATCCAGATTTTTTTTAGAATTTTTATAGCTTTTAGGGCACATATTTTGCACCCTTTTCTAATGGTCCATGCATGAAAATAAGGAGAAGGCATGCAAGAGTTGGGCGCCCCTTATCTTTCCATGTTTGGATAAGCCTTGACTTGGTATTTGACCTAGACAAGGACTCTATCATATCTTTCTCTATAAAATGAGTTTTTTCATGAAATTTTTGAAGAACATAGGATTTGAGAGACCTTTGGGGCATCCAAAAATCAGAGAGAAAGACCTTTGGATCGTAGAATAGACACAAGATAGGGTGTCTAGGAGAGAGTAAAGAGAAGAAGAAGAGGGTCTTCTTCTAGGATTGTTAGTTTCATCTCTTCCCTTCATTCATCTTGAGTTTTTCTGAGAGCATCTCAGATCTAAAAATCTTCCTCCTACTTCTCATCTTTGAAAGAGCCCAAACTAAGAAGAAGGAGGCACCTGATCAACCATCGAAGAAGGATCAACGCAGTACTAGCATACTGTACTGATTTTCTGAAGCAGAACTTCTGGTCGAGATTCATGGGCTCGTGTGGACGACTCTTAGAGATCAGATGTATGTGCAGTTTGCAACATCATCCTCAAGCTCGGATCAGCAAGGTTAGAATATCTAACTTGCAAGGTAATAGATCTGATCTATTATTTAATACATATATTAAATATAGTATAGAAACATGTTGATATGATCAACATGTTGCTCATGCTCTATATATTTTAATTTTTGATTTAATGCTATATAATAATCATATAATAGGATCTTAGATCTAGAGATTCTCTGATTTTAGAAAATAAATTTTGATTTATTTTAGTCTTTCGCTGTCTGATCTTGAAAAAATTTCAAGATCTAACCCTGAAACCCTAGATCTAGTTCCTTCAATGAACACTAGTACCAGAGGTAGATATTATTATTTTATTATATTTACAGATGATCTATCGAGGTATGGGCATGTCTACTTAATGACACATAAGTCAGAATCATTTGAAATATTCAAATAATTCCATAATGAAGTAGAAAAATAAACTGAAAAGAGTATTAAAACTCTTCGATCTGATTGAGGAGGAAAATACCTCTCCAGTGAGTTTCTGACATACTAAAAAGAGAATGGGATTCTCTTACAATGGACCCCTCCTGTAACACCACAGCATAATAGTGTATCGGAAAGGAGGAATCAAATCTTATTAGACATGATTCGATCCGTGATGGGCTTTGTAAGTCTGTCGATCTCCTTTTGGAGATATGCACTCGAGTCAGCTTGTTATATTTTAAATAAAATTCTAAGTAAGTCTATAAGTAAAACACCACATGACATATGGACAGGGCGTACGTCAACACTCTCTCAACTTAGGATTTGAGAATGTCTGACTTATATCAAACATTTGAAAACTGACAAGCTTAGACCTAGGTCTAACAAGTGTCTATTTGTAGGGTACCCAAAAGAGACCAACGGATGTTACTTCTACTTTGCTGATGAACAGAAGGTGTTCGTCAGCAACAAGGCAGTCTTTTTAGAAAAAGAGTTCCTTGATGAAGGAACTAATGCCTCAAAGATTGAACTTGACAAAGTTCGATCGGTAAAAGAACCGACACAATCTAGTAAACCCACAGAGTCAGACTTGATTCGATCAAATCTGGAACCTATTGTAGAAACATCTTTAAGGAGATCCGATAAAGTACCACATCAATCGGATAGACACTATGATTTCTTAGTTCGAGACGGAGATCTAGTTGAACTCGATGAGAACAATAAAGATTCGATCACCTATATGGATGCGATACAGAAGTTTGACTCCAATAAGTGGCTGAAAGCCATGAAATCTGAAATAGAGTCCACAAAAGTCAACAATGTATGGACATTGGTGGACCCACCTGAAGGGATAAAACTCATAGGGTGTAAGAAGATCTTCAAAAGAAAGAGGGGCACAGATGGAAAGATAGACACCTATAAAGCCCATCTGGTTGTCGAGGGTTACCATCAGCATTATGGTATTGACTATGATGAGATATTTTCTCCTGTGGTAATGCTCAAGTTCATTCAGATCATGCTTGCGATAGCAGCACATCTGAACTATGAAATCTGATAAATGGATATGAAAATAGCCTTCCTAAATGGAGAGCTAGAAGAAGAGGGGTACATGATACAACCCAAAGGTTTTATATCCATAGATGAGTCTAAGATATGCAAGCTTCAGAGATCCATTTATGGACTTAAGCAGGCATCTCGGAGTTGGAACATGCATTTTGATAATGTGATCAGAACGTATGGCTTCATTAAGAATGGAGAGGAACCCTACATATACAAGTAGGTTAATAATTCTGTGATAGTATTTCTTATTTTGTATGTCGATGACATTCTCTTAATCGATAATGACATCCCTGTATTACAGAGAATAAAAATTTGATTATCATCACAGTTCTCCATGAAGGACTTGGGAGAAGCATCCTTCATCCTTGGGATGAAAATCTATAGAGATAGATCTAAAAGGTTGAATGGATTATCCCAATCAATGTATATTGATACTGTGCTGAAATGATTCAATATGGAGAATTTCAAGAAAGGCTATCTTCCGATAGACCAAAAAATTTTTCTCTCGAAGAGTAATTATCCGACAACTCCTCAAGAGAAATAGCGTATGAGTAAAATTTTATATACTTCGACAGTGGCATCTATTATGTATGCCATGATATGTACGTGACCGGACGTGGCATACTCACTAGGAGTAGTGAGTAGATACCAGTCCGATCCAGGTGAGAATCACTGGAAGGTCGTAAAGACCATCCTTAAGTATTTGAGAAATACTGAGGATCAGTGGCTTATCTATGGAGAATCCAATTTAAAACTTATAGGGTTTACAGACTTCAGTTTTCAATCAGATCATGATGATAGTAAAAATGTATTGAGATATATTTATACCCTGAATGGAGGAGCAATTTGCTGAAAAAATTTTAAGCAGTACACTGTGGCCGACTCTACTTACGAGGCAGAATATATCACAGCATCCGATGCTGCAAAAAAAGCTGTGTGGTTATGGAAGTTCATCAATGTGCTCGGAGTGGCACCCTCTCTTGATGGCCCTACTTGTTGTATTGCAACAGCACTAGCACCATTGCTCAAGCAAAAGAATGAAAGTCACATCAGCAGACCAAGCACATTCTGCGCTACTTCCACCTGGTCTGAAAGATCATGGATCGAGGTGATGTCTAGCTTCAGAAGATCGATGAAAAGGAGAACCTGGCTGACCTATTTACTAAAGCCCTCAGTGTCAAAGAGTTCGAAGACTACAAATCAAAGATGGGTATATGATACTGTATCGATTGGCTGTAGTCCAAGTAAAAATTGTTGAAAATTATGTCTCAAAGTCAATCGTCAGTCTGTTGATGGTTGAGCTTATTATTATAATTATATATAAATTATTAAATTAATAAATATTATTTGATTTTTTATCATTGTGTATATCTTATTTTGAACTTCTGTTATATGATTAAGTCCTTAGGACTATTTGATTCGATATAGGAGGATATATCGTTTAGTCTTTAAACCTTAAGTTCACGATCAAATGATATACTATTATTAGGACGATAGCTATATCAAGTATAGATCATTGTGTGCCATATACGTTGGTTGTCCACTTAACCAAGGAGTGTGGAGATACTAGCATGGCATGCAAGTGAGATGTAAGAGTACATCTCACTGAACGTGATCAATTGCTGAGCACTCTACTATCAAGAGTAGCTCATGAAAAATATGGGTATAAGTATCCCTCTGATTTGAGATCACTACGGTGACTTGCAAGCAACTCATTGTGCTTTAGTGCCCGACTATCTGGATTTTTAATTCAGTGATGAAAGATTTCAGGGCACAGTCAAGTACATACGAAGTCGGTGTGTGAATTAAGATGGAATTGGCCCCTCTAAATAAGTAGAAGTTAATGTATCAAAGTTTTTCAATTTAGTAAAATCTTAGCCAGGATAATCCATATGATGAATTTTGAAAATTGAAATACAATGTGGATGACCATACCATGGTTGACAGTTAAATCCTAGGTCACCTTGAGTATTTGGATCAAAGAGATGAATTATATGGTAACCATATGCCAATAGGTTCTTGAATGATGCTTTGCAATCTTTTGACCTATTCGGATGTCGAATATTATTGCTAGATGATCATTTTGATTGGTATAGAAAGATTATTCTTATACTAACGACTGAGGTTCGAACCTATGGGGTCACACTCAAAAAAAATTTCTGACTGATCATATAACTGATCAATGATTAAGAATCATTCGAAGATAAAACAGTCAATTCGATTGACGATTAATCCTATGCAAAAGTTGTAAAAAATTAATTCACTAATTATTGATAAATTATAGAAGGATTGATTAGTAATTAGATTGCTAATTAACTCAATTTGATTGAGCATTAAGTTTTGGATCAAACCTAATTGAATTAGATTCAATTTGGTTTGACCCGATTAGGTTATGAGATGACCAAATCGCTAAAGGTGTTCGATTCCTGATATGATCAAAATTTGAGCTCGATTAATTTTTAATTTGATTAAAATTTAATTGAAGCTATTTAATATCTAAGTAGATTAGATTTAGTGATTATATTTAGATTTAATCTAATTTGGTTGGGCTAAGAATCTAATTGGATGAGAAAATAATTCAAATTCGAATCCCTTGCACCTTCTTTCTCTGCACCCTCTTATTCTTCACATGAAAAATATTTTTATATAATTTTTTCCATACCCAGAAGCCTTTTCCATATGCTCATCTATTTTTTTTTGAATTAAAAATTGATTGATTTAAATTTGAGTTCAAATGGATTTGAATTTGAATAAAAACCTAGAATCCAAATTGAGTTGGACTCTCCTCTTCATGCCACTACCTTTCTCCACGCATAAAGTATTTTTGCATGAGATTTTTTACACCATTCTAATATTGATCAACCCCACTCTGAGTTCATAAGATAAAGATAAAGTTTAGTTCAAAATTTAATTCAAATTTGATTTGAATTGGTGATAAAGATCAACCAACATTTAAATTTGAACCAAAACTACCTCTTTCTTGTCCTTACCTTCCATGGGATGCCAACTTTAAAAGGGGATCAGTTTTGTGCTAGATAAAGAATAATTTTTAGCATGAGAAACCTGAGAGTGGAGATGTGAAAAGTTGAGAGTGGGTTGGGCTTCCGTGCATGAGAAACAGAGAAAGTGTTCTTCCTCTCAGACGTGAGCTGTGAGTTCTAGAGTTTCAACTCTAGATTTTGTGAGAAGAAAATACAAGAGTGAGTCTTGTCTAATCTTCCACACCACCACCTCCTCATAAAGCTTCATCTTCTAATCTAAAGAAGTCTGGGAGATCTGAAGAAAGGAGCTTGGATCAGCCATCCAGAGCCTTCGACGTGAGCTAGCACTCCTGCAAAGGAAGATCTGATCAGGGCTTCGAGTGGATGATTTGTGCAGCTACTCGACATCAGCGAGAGCTTCATACCACATCTACCAGTAGCAGAGATCATCAACTCATAAAAAAGTGATGAGTTTTGAACTCAACCAATATGATCTAAAGGTTGGATCAGATTTAGGGCATCGATATGATCGATGCAATTTTTTATTTTATATCATATTTTATATGTAAACTTTTTATATCATAGATCCTTAATATTTATTTAGATCTGATCTAAGGCATGTTTAAAAGATTAAAGTGTTTAATCTTTTATTATTTCACTGTAAAATTTTAAAAATATATGCTTTGAACTATCCATTTTTTCTTCAGTACTGACTTCACCAAGTCACCGATCGGGTTAGGTCATGCTGATTGAACTGGCACCTAGATCAGTCACACTGATCAATCTTAATGGCATAGACTAACTTAAATCACTTAGGATCTAACCAAACTCTAGTTCACCAAATTGGCCAGGTAAGTGAGATCGGTGAGAGAGTCTGCAAAGCTTACCTTACATACCATCGAAATGGCTAGGTAAGCCGCACCCAATTAAAAATCACTGGTCGAAATGCCAAACTTACCTTAGATATCAATTGATTAACTAGTTTCGATTTGACCAACCTAATGATTTGGGTTCAACCACTGAGCCACAATCAAGGTCCATTTGGTCTAATCAAACATATGGACTTGACCATCTATAACTATTGTACTAGAGAAACCCTGATTAATCTAATTCAACATTTGGTTAGACTTAATCAATTTCTCTACATGGTCAATCAATTCTTTGATTCTACTTTTGGTATAACCCAATTAAAGAGAAGGACTTGATTTGAGCTAACCCATGCCCCATATTTTATGCAATGTCATTAGATCTAAATCACGATTCTACATCTATTGAGTTTAACACTGAATCCTTAATTAAGTTTTGCATCAACATGGTTAAGATTTTGAAAATAATCTTCTATGTAAACTTTTTACATCAAATCACAAAATCTTTTAGATCAAATCTAAATTTTTATGATTTTAAATCAAAATAATTTTGATTAACCAAGATTAGATGTAACTAACCATCTTCGCAACTTGCATCACATACAACACCTAGGGGTTTCAAGATTTAGGATTTTCTAAGAAAGTAAGTTTTTTTTTTTCACTTTTTTTTTCATGAGACCTCACAGTGGCACCCCAACATGCCATGAAGAGCACCCCATTGAATGGGAGGAGAGGATCATGAAATCCTACTTGCTCCTATGATCAAACGGCCTGGTGATTACCTAATTCGAGTACTTTGCTACTCAGAATATCTAATCTAAATAAATAATAATCAGATCTAAAAATAAATTAATTTAGATCTAATCAAAATTATAAATAATTAGATCAAATAAGAAAATTAGATCTAAAGTCATATTGATTCACATCAAAACAACCATGCTCTGATATCAGTTGAAGAAAATATGCGGTAGTACAGTATATGTAATTTTAAAATTTTATATAGTAAAAATAATAGATTAAATAATTTAATCTTAATCATATGTTTAAGATCCTATCTTAGACTACCACATCATGATCTTTGATATGAAAATATGTATTTTAGATCTGAAAATAAAAAATACATTGATCTCATCGATGCTAAAATTCTAGATCTAACTATTAGATTTACCATAGAAATTAAAACAAGTTAGAGATCGTTACCAAATAAATTTTATCTTGATCTCTACTAGTCCAATGGTTGGAGGTGTTCTTTAGGTTGCTCGCAACCACACGGAGTCATCTGGCCTCTATAGAAAGATCCATGTGAAGACAGGCGCAAATCAAAGACTTGGAGGTGCTAGCCTGCAAGCAACTTTGATAGCTGATTTGTTCCTCCTTCTTCAAGTACCTTAGACACTCCAAGCAAGAGAGGATCAAGTGGAGGAATAGAGGAGGAGGAGAAGAGGCTCTGGAAACAAAAAAACACCAAGGGAATGATCATTAGACATCCAAGAGAGAGGACCCCTTTTTATAGATTAGGAATTAAGATTTTTCGAGGGGCACCAAGAGTCAATGCCAAAACCTCCTTTTGGCATCCCAAAAAATTTTAAAAAAAAATATTAAAATATGGAGAGAGATTTTAAAGTCTCACATACCAAAGAATTCTTCAGTGAATACTTATCCAGTGAGTTTGTGATATATCTAGGAGAGAATTGGATTCTCTCTCCGTGGATTCTTTTTTGGAATAAAGTGTATCTGAAAGGAGAAGTTGAACTTTATTAGATATGGTTCAATCCATAATAGGGTTCACTTCTCTACCTGTTTCAAGATTGTGCTCTTATGTGATTACCTGTTTTACTCTGAAAATATACTGAGTAAGTCTGTTGTGCAAATTCCATATGAGATATGGAATGGACATAAATCTAGACTTTCTCACCTTTGGGTTTGGAGTTGATCGGCCTATGTCAAAGGTTTGCATACAGATAAACTTAATTCTTGGTCCAATAGGTGTTTAAGAGTTACTAATTCTATCATGCTGAAGAACATAAGATGCTCATCAGTAGTAAGGCATTCCTTTTGGAAAGGAGTTCCTTAAAGAAGAAACTGATGCCTATCAAGTTGAACTTGAAAGTTTGACTGGTAGAAAATGAACCGACATAATCTAATAAACCTACAGAACCAAATTTGATTAGATCAAACTCAGAGCCTATTAAAGTAACAACTTTAAAAAGATATGGTAGAGTACCGCATTAGCTGGACAGACACTTCAGTGTCTAGGTCTGGGACAGCGATCCTATTGAGCTCGATGAGATTAATAAGGATCCGATCACCTATAGGGATGCAATGCAATGGTCTAACTCTGAGAAGTGTCTTGGAGCCATTAAATCCAAATTGAAGTCCATGAAAATCAATAGTGTATAGACACTAGATGATTCACCTGAAGGAATAAAATCCATTAGGTGTGAATGGATTTTTCAAAAGGATCAGAGTAGCGCAGACGAGAAGGTGGAGACCTATAAAGCTCATTTTCGCTATTATCCCAGAGTTAGAACATACATTTTGAACATATATCTTTGTTATGAACAAAGAGGAACTCTGCATTTATAAGTGGGCAAAATATTCTGTAGTGTTATTCCTTGTGTTGTCTGTGGATGAAATTTTCTTAATCGGGAATGGCATTCCAGCATTGCAAAGAATAAAAGTTTGGGTGTCATCTAATTTCTCCATGTTCAAGACTAGATATGATATACTCACTAATGGTAGTGAGCAGATACTAATCTGATCTAAGTAAGAACCACTGGAAGATTGTATGGACAATCCTTAAGTATTTGAGGAATACTAAAGTCCAGTGACTCAAATATGAAAATACTGACTTTAAACATGTAGATGTATCGATTTCAGTCAGATCAAGATGACAATAAGAAAGTATCAGATCATACCCTTATTATAGGAGCATTTTGCTGAAAAAGTTCCAAGTAGGATACTTTAGTCTACTCAGTTAGTAATGTAGAGTACATCGTAGCATATGATGCTGCCATGTAAGCTGTGTAGTTGCTGAGCTTCATTAGCAGGTTGGGAGTGGTACCCTCCATCGATGGTCCAGTCCTATCATAGCACTGGAGCCATAGCTCTGGCTAAAGAACTGAAGGACCAGCATACTCTATATTGCTATCACTCTTGATTTTAGATCAGGGTGACATCGATCTTTGAAAAATCGATGATAAAGGAGAACTTGACCGATCCATTTGCTGAGGCCTCAGAACTAAGAAGTTTTACGAACTCAAGTGGAAGATAGGATATTTGATATCATTCTGATTGGCTTTAGTACAAGTGAAAGTTGTTGGAAAATATATCCTAAAGCCAATCATCTAAGTGGTAGATGATTGGAATTAGTATATGAATTATCTAATAATAATAGTTATTTGGCAGGTTCATCATAAAAGTTCTATCTTCCTTAAATGAACTCCTAAATTATGATGAAGTCCTTAGAACCATAATCAATTAATAAAAGAGGATTTATCAGATGATTCTTAAATTGTTCATGACCAAATGATAAGTTATTAATAAGGACGATAATTTATCAAGTGTAAGTCGCTGTATGCCATATGCGTTGGTTGTCCTCGTAACCAAGTGGTGTGGAGACACTGGTATGGCATCCAAGTGAGATGTAGGAGTACATCTGTACTGAATGTGACCAATGTAACATTCTACTGTCAAGGGTAGCTAGCTAAGGCCAATGGGTATAAGTGTCCCTCCGACCTGAGATCACCACGGTGATTTGCAAGCAACTCACTGTGCTTTGGTGCCGGACTGCCTGTATTTTTAATATAGGTTCGAAAGATTTTTGGGTACTGTCAAGTATTTATGAAGTCAGTGTGTGAGTCAAGATGGGATTGATCACTCCTGATTAACTTCAGGAAGAGAATGTCTCGCTGTGTTCCAATTTAGCAAAACCTAGGCCTGGATAATCCTCATGAGGAGTCATGAGATTTGCAAAATTTTGAGACACAATAGAGATGATTTATATGAGTGTTGATAGCATACTCGAAGTTGTTTTGAGCATTATTGGTCAAAAGGATGAATTATACGGTAACTATGGGTCAGGGTTCTTAGAATGTTGCTTTGCATACATTCAACCTATCTGGACATCGAGAACTATTGCTAAATGGTTACTTCGACTGAAACAAGAATTGGTTCCTGTGCTACCAACTTAGGTTCGAACCTATAAGGTCACACACATAAGAGGTTGTAACCTAATCAGATGGTTAATCGATGATTGAGAATCGTTCTAAGGTTAAACGATCAATGTGATTGATGTTTGACCTAATGCAAGTGTTGCAGGAGGATCGATTAGCAATTAGATTGCTAATTGGCTCAATCTAATTGACCAATTAGGCTGAGATCAAGTTTAATTAAATTTAATTCTATTAGAATTAGTTTTAATTTAATTGGATTAAGTCTAATTGGTTATTGGATAAGTCAGTTACAAGAGAGAACAAATCCTTGTTCGACTAGGACTTGTATGCACCTAATTTCTAATTAAGTTAGAATTTAAATCAAAATTAAATATGATTTAATCTAATTTAATTGGACTTCTAGTTGGACTAAAATCACCATTAATTAGATTATAATTAATTTAGACTGGGTTCAAAGAGCTTGACCTAGTCTACATAAGAATCCTAGTTAGACTAGGATTCCATCTTCTCCATTGCGCCACCTAAGAAAATCCAAGCCCACGCCATATATTAATTTTTAGATAATTTTTCTATGATATCTACATCTAAGGAATGTAATATCACACTACTTATTCTAGATATTTGAATCAAATTTGATTTGATTCAATATGAAAAATGATTTTGTTTATTATGGAAAGTGGATTAGGTTTATTTCCTTTTTGAAAGAGTCCCTCTTCACAAGAACTCCTCTCTCCTCTCATGCACCAACTTCCTCCATCCTTATCCTATCTTTTTGTTGCCCCTTTTGTGCATCTGATCATGCTCTCCATGAAAAGGATAAGGCAAGGGGCGTCCAAGAGTTGGACGCCCCATGGACTCCTTGTTGGACTAGGTCTCTTGACCAAGTCTACCATATAAAAAAGGTGCCACCCATATGAAAAAAGAAGAAAGTCAAAAAAATTAGTGGATTTCTAATAGAAATAGTAGAGGAGAAAGAGGATGGCATGGATGGTTTGAGGTGCCAATATCTTTAGAGAAGAGTCTTCTATCAAGAGATCAAAAGTTGATGTCTTGTAGAAACAAAAGGTAAGAGAGAAGATTGTTTTCTCTAATTGTTTTCTTTTCAGATTATTCTCTCTTTATTTTTATATTTTTATATGATAAAAATCTGAGAAAAAAAGAGGGATGGTGTGGTGAATTTATGCTCCAATTAGTTAGGGCATGGTGATCTAATTTTTGTATATGATCTGATCATGTTCTGATGAGAGAAGAAGAAAAGAAGGTCTTCTCTTAAGGTTTATTTTAGAATCCTTCTTCTCCATCAATCATGTGATTTTTCTATAAGAAAAATCAAATATCATAAGATCTGAAAGTTTGAAAAACATCTAGAGAAGAAGGTCTCCTCATATCCTAGCATAGAGATATTCTCAGGACATCAATTGTTGATGACCTGAAAGAGAAGAATTGTCTTCTCTTAGGATCTGTTGGGTATAAAATACCCTCAGCCGAAGTTCCCGATGGGATTAACCCTCGCGAGTCTCCTACAACTTCAACCGCAAGGAAGACCGCCCGGACTCCTACGGGAGCCGGGCTCCGTCACCAACTCCAACTGCTGGTAAGTGCCGCCCGGACTCCTACGGGAGCCGGGCACCGTCACCAACTTCAACTGCTGGTAAGCTTCATCCGGACTCCTACGGGAGCCGGACTTCGCCCCTGACTTTAATTGCAGGTAGACTCTGACCGGACTCCTACGGGAGCCTGATCTCGCCAGCTGCAGGCAGACTCTGCCCAGACTCCTACGGGAGCCAGACTCCGCCCACAACTTCAACTGTGAAGCAGACTCCACCCAGACTCCTACGGGAGTCGGGCTCCGTCGCCAGCTTCTACTGCAAGGAAGACTCCGCCCGGACTCCTACGGGAGCCGGGCTCCATGGCCAGCTTCAACTGCAAGAAAGACTCCGCCCAGACTCCTACGGGAGCCGGACTCCGCCCACATCTTCAACTGCGAAGCAGACTCCGCCCGGACTCCTACGGGAGCCGGCCTCCGTCACCAGCTTCAATTGCAAGGAAGACTCCGCCCGGACTCCTACAGGAGCCGGACTCCGCCCACAACTTCAACTGCGAAGCAGACTCCGCCCGGACTCCTACGAGAGCCGGGCTCCGTCGCCAGCTTCAACTGCAAGGAAGACTCCGTCCGGACTCCTACGGGAGCCGGACTCCGCCCACAACTCCGACCGCAAGCAGACTCCTCCCGGACTCCTATGGGAGCAGGACTCCGCCCACAACTTCAACTGCGAAGCAGACTCCGCTCGGACTCCTACGGGAGCCGGGCTCCGTCGCCAGCTTCAACAGCAAGGAAGACTCCGCTCGGACTCCTATGGGAGCCAGACTCCACCCACGACTCCGACCGCAAGCAGACTCCGTCCAGACTCCTACGGGAGCCGGACTCCGCCCACAACTTCAACTGCGAAGCAGACTCCGCCCGGACTCCTATGGGAGCCGGGCTCCGTCGCCAGCTTCAACTGCAAGGAATACTCCGCTCGGACTCCTACGGGAGCCGGGCCTCGTCCCCGACTCCGACTGCAGACAGACCTCGTCCGGACTCCTACGGGAGCCGGACTCCGCCCATAACTTCGACCGCAAGCAGACTCCACCCGGACTACTACGGGAGCCAGGCTCCGTCACCAACTTTAACTGCTGGTAAGCTTCGTCCGGACTCCTACGGGAGCCAGACTTCGCTCCTGACTTTAATTGCAGGAAGACTCCGCCCGGACCCCTACGGGAGCCGGACCTCGTCCCCGACTCCGGCTAAAGGAAGACTTCGTCTGGACTCTTACGGGAGCTAGACTCTGGGCTCCTCTCAAATGGATAGCTAACCGCCCCTCTCCGCCAGACACTCCAGCCGAACTTCAGCCGACAGGTCTGCACTCCCTGGCGTGACGCAGCAACGGCCACGATCCTGCTCCACTTCCTGCGACGGATTCCGCACGGCTCCATTACTCCCTGGCAGACCACTATGATGCCCACGATCCTGCTCCACTTCCTGCGATGGATACCGTGCGATTCTTCCATTCTCTGGCAAGTCGCGACAACGGACGCCGCTCCACTCCCTGCGGCAGACTCCACGTGGCGTGCTTCGGTGAAAGCCACGAGTCTACTCCACTACTCTTCGCAACAAACTCTGCCTGACCCTGGACAGCCCACGACCAGACGGTTACAGACATCGCTATCAGTCTGTTGCTCCCTCCACCTATAAAAGGGGGGACCCCAGATACGTTATTTTCTAAGCTCTCATTTTTTACCTAGAAACTCTGCTAAAATTTTTGTTCGAGCACTCCATTCTTGTTGAGGTAGAGAACTGACTTGAGTGTCGGAGGATCTTGCCGGAGCAACCCCACCTCCGGTTTAGACTTCTTTTGCAGGTCCCGACGGTGACCGCGACTCCCTCGACTCCAGCTTCTCCGGCGCAAGCAGATTTTTCCACCAACAGGATTGGCGCTAGAGAAAGGGGATTGTGTCTTCGCAGTATCCTTGTTCTTAAAGGAGCGCTCAACGGGACCGCCCCCGGGCATCTTTTCCGACGTCCTCTCCTCCTTCCTCCACTTGGTCTTTGCTCGATGCCTCCACGCAAGGCGTCCACGCGACGATCCACAGCCTCCGCAGCCAGATCTCAGGCTCCAGCCTCACCTCCTGTTTCCCAACCTCCTCCTCCTTTTCCGACGACGACGATCGGCGTGGAGCAGTTTGATCTACTAGCGCAGCAGGTCAGAGGCCTCACTGAAGCTGTGCAGGCCATGCAGCAGCAGCAGCAGCCACAGGCATCAGTGTGCCTGGAAAGGGTGTCACCGGAACACCAGAATCCGACGGTGGGGCGGGCCACTTGGGCCAGCCATCCCGTCTTTCCTGAGAAGATGAACCCGAGGGTGGAGAGCCCTCAATCGGATCACGACTCCACCCCTGGAAGATCCCTGCCCCCATTCTGCCAGAGAACCCTCGAGACCCGAAGTCGAGAGGATTTTCTGGACCAGAGACTCCAAGAGATGAACCGACGGATCGAAAAACTCCGCCACGCTCCCCCCGCTTATGGTGAGGATATTTGCACTGACCCTCCCTTTTCTCAAATGATCATGCAGGAACCGATCCCGCCAAACTTCAAGCTCCCCCAGTTCGAAAGCTACGACGGGACTTCGGACCCGGTTGATCATCTGGAAGCCTTCCGGACGATGATGCTGCTTCATGGCACTCCCGATGCCATTCTATGCCGAGCCTTCCCATCCACCTTGAAGGGAGCGGCAAGAAACTGGTACTCGATGCTGAAGCCGGGTACCATCTTTTCCTTCGATCAGATAAGCCACCAATTCGTGGCTCATTTTGTCAGCAGCCGATGCCCTCGGAAGGGGTCGGAGTCCCTCATCAATATCAAGCAGAGGGAAGGGGAGTCTATTTGGGCCTACATCAATCGTTTCAATATCGCAGCGCTGGAGGTCCGAAACTGGACCAATCAGTCGCAATGGCCGCTCTGAAGGGTGGCCTTCAGAAGAATGACCTTTTGTTCTCTCTGGAGAAGAAGTACCCCAGGGATTTTGCTGATTTGTTGGCTCGGGCTGAAGGGTACGCTCGAGCGGAAGAAGCCTTCAAAATGAAGGATGAGGAGACCACGAGAGAGCGGCAGGCGGGAGACTCG
>NC_025997.2:86730224-86750352 GCF_000442705.2 Elaeis guineensis
TATTCAGGGACGGAAGGCTTCTGGGCACAGTCAAGTACTTGCAAGTTAGAGTGTGATCGAGATGGGATTGACCACTCCAAGAGTTGGAGAAGAATGAGTCGCTGTATTTCAATTTAGCAAAACCTTGGTCAGGGTAATCCATTAGATGGATTTGATATTTTGAAATACAATGTGGACAACCTGATCAGAGTTGACAGTTGAGCTCTGGGGTGTCCTATGATCATTTTGGTCAAGGGGATGAATTATATGAAAACTATATCTGCATGGGTTCTAAGGATGTTGTTCTACAAATTCGACCTATCCGGTCGTCGGGTACCATTGCTAGATGGTCACTTCGATTGGTATAGAAATTTGTTCCTATGCTACCGGCTTAGGTTCGGACCTATGAGGTCACACACATTAGAGTTCATGATCCGATCAGATGGTTGATCAACGATTAAGAATCGTTCTAGGGTTAAATGATCAATACAATTGACATTTAACCCAGTGCAAGTGTTGCAGGAGGATCGATTAGCAATTCGATTGCTAATTGGCTTAATTTGATTAAGCCAATGGGCTGAGATTAAGTCTAATTAAATATGATTTAATTAGATTTATTTTGCACTTGATTGGATCAAGTCCAATTGGTTTATTGGATAAGCCAAGTGCAAGAAAAACTAGTCCTAGTTCAACTAGGACTTGGGTCAATCTAATTTCTAATTTGATTAGAAAATTAAATCAGATTTAAATCTAATTTAATTTGATTAAATTAGATTTTTAATTGGGTTAAGACCTATTTTAATTGGGTTGATCTAATTTTGATTTAATTTGGTTTAGAAAACCAAATTAAAACAAGTCATAAGACAGAATCCTAGTAAGACTAGGATTCCACCTTGCGCCACATAAGCCTTCTCCACGCCCTCTCTCTTATTCAATGCCAATCTCCACTTATTTTATGCGACAAAAGCCCTCTCTTAGATCTCTCCCATGTTCACAAAAGGTCTCCTCTCTTCTTTCTTACATGGAAGGTGGTTTGGATCAAATCTAAAAGGAATAAGTTTGGATTTCGAATTCTATGAGATAGAGTTTTAGAAATCCAAAACTCTTTCAATTTTTCACCGAATTTATCCAAATTTTTTTTGGAATTTTTGTGGCTTTTAGGGTATACATTATGCACCCTTTTATGTTGATCCATACACGAAAATATGAAGAAGGTGCTCAAGTGTTGGGCGTCCCTTAACTTGCCATGTTTGGATAAGCCTTGACTAGGTGTTTGACCTAGACAAGGACTCTATCATATCTCTCTATATAAAATGAGTTTCTTTGTGAAATTTTAGGAGAAATTAGAGATTTGAGAAACCTTTGTTCCATCCAAAAATTAGAGAAAAATACCTTTGGGTCGTAGAGATATAAAAGATGCAAGTTTGGGTGTCTAGAGAGAAAAACGTGAAGAAGAAGAGGGTCTTCTTCTTGGGTTTTTTTTTCATATCTTTCCTCCCTCCATCTTGAGTTTCCTGAGAGTGTCTCAGATCTGAAACTCCTCCTTCTACTTTCCATCTTTGGAAGAGTCCAAATCAAGAAGAAGGAGGCACCTGATCAACCATCAAAGAAGGATCAGCGCAGTACTAGCATACTGTGCTGATTTCCTGAAGCAGGACTTCTGATCGAGATTCGTGGGCTCGTTGGACGACTCCTAGAGGCCGGACGCATGTGCGGCTTGCAACATCATCCTCAAGCCCAGATCAGCAAGGTTATAATGTCTAACTTGCAAGGTAATAGATCTGATCTATTGTTTAATACATACATTAGATGTAGTATAGAAACATGTTGATATGATCAACATGTAGTTCATGCTATATTTATATATTTTAATTTTTGATTTAATGCCATTAATAATCATGTAATAGGATCTTAGATCTAGAGATTTTCTGATCTTAGAAAATAAATTTTGATTTATTTTAGTCTTCCGCTGTATGATCTTGAAAAAGTTTCAAGATCTAACCCTCTTTTTCAAGATCTAACCCTGAAACCCTAGATCTGGTTCCTACAATTGGTATCAGAGCCTAGGTTCTTTATTACATGATTATTTATACATGCTTAGATTATTTTTTAGATTAGATCTAATTTATAATCTGATTATTAAATCTGAAATTAAAATTTTAGATCAATCACAAACTGTAAGGTTGTCCTGCTGTAAGGTTTACCCCTTACAGTGCAAAGGTTGTCCTAGTTTGTGTAGATCTATCTTTAATCATAAATTTATTAGATATGATCTAGATTAAATTTATAATTTATTAGATTTAAAAGATATTTAAATCTAAAATAAAATCTCTTTGTTAATAATTTTTGTGCAAATAAATTGTTTAAAGTTGAAATTGTTTCAATTACATGAACCTGTTTAGATTAGATCTAAAGTAGTTTCATGTTTATTTCACTTGCATCTTGATTATGAATCAAACATGCAATATGGTTGGTAGAATCATATTGTAAAATTTTTTTACAAATATGAAAATTATTTTTTGAAAAGCCGAACTCAACCCTCAGCCTAAAACTTAATTAAGAATTAAGAAGTTGTTTGATTAGGTTCTAGGATTGTGAATTGAAGAACCTAAGACACAAATCATAACACATTGGGTTAATGGGTTAGTGGGAATTAGGTCCATTAATTGGGTTAGACCTATGGTTAGATTAAAGATGGACTTAATTAGAGAATTGACTAAATCTAATCAATTGTTGTCTTAGATTAGGTCAAGGATTCTCTAGATCAATTACAATAGTTGTAGTTGGTCAAGGCCATGTCTTTAACGAGAACCAAATAGACTTGATTCTTGGCTAAGCGGTCTAGCACGAACTGTTAGGTTGATCTAATCGAAACTAATTAAATCAGTTGGTGTCTAAGGTAAACCAGACCGGTGGTTTTTAATTGGGAGCCCACTTACCTGGCCATTTCTGATGGTGTCTAAGGCAAGCTTTGGCAGACCCTCCCACTGATCAAACTTACCTGACCTCTTGGTGAAATTATGTTTTGATCGGATCACTTGACTATTCGAGCTGACCCATGTCAGCTAGGTAAATCAGTGTGATGATTTAGGTGCTCCTAGACCTGCCCTGGTCTCCCTTAAGCTGACTTGGTGAAGCCAGTGGGAGGATCATGATAAGATGGTTCATCTGACCTCATCCTCTAAATTATTTAAATCTTCTAAAATTATTAGGTCCTTAAAATGACAAAGTTATGGAGATAACTGAGTCATAGCCTCCCATTAAGGTGTTTGATAATGAGTCCATTAGCTCAATAATCATTGCAGACCCAAAGGCCTGGTGCTTGTTGACTAATGAATTATCACTCATCATATGATGACTTGGAAGTGTCTCTCTAATGGTGGTTAGGTGAGCCAACCAAAGTTGAGCTTAATCATTCGTTGGTTAGATACACCAAGTATGATCATGTTAATGGTTGGACCTAACCGGATCCTTACAGTGGAGGCCAAAGCCTACTGATTAGGTTTCTGGGGCAAAATTAAAATTACTAGAAATTGTTTAGAGAAACAATTGGTTATGAACCTACCCTTAGATGTACATGGGTTGGCCAACCAAAGTTGGGCTTGTGTGCAGTCTAAGTGGATTCTAGTACCCGCTAAGAATTAGGATAATTCCTCGAGTTGGAGGTAGAGGCTACCAATTCGAATAAAATAGTGGGAGAAACCTTTTGATTAAAATCCAAATCTTTAGGTTTAATGAATCAATTACTAATTAGGTTATGGTTCTCTTTGTGCAAATATGGCCACTTCTCTATCGCTCCGATCATTGTTGGACAATGATAAGTTGGTGGGACCCAACTTCGGTAGCTGGTACCGAAAGTTGAAGATAGTCTTGGAGCATGAACGGATCCTATATGTGATAATAGATCCTGCACCTGAGGAGCCAGCTGTCAATGCACGTGGAACAATCAGAGACACTTACTAGAAGTGGCTCAGTGATCGGACCACGGTGCGCTGTATCATGCTGGCTATCATGAGCGACGAGTTCAGTCGCAGTTTCGAGATGGCTCAGCCAAAGGACAAGCTTCAAGTGTTGGAGGATGCCTTTGGCACACCCGATGACGTGGAGAGGCACAAGACTAGTTGTGCCATCTTCAACGCCAAAATGCGGGATGGTGTCTCTGTCACTGATCATGTATTGTACATGATCGAGCTGATGGAATGATTGAGCAAGCTCGACTTTTCCTTGCATGAGCAGCTTGGGAAAGATGCAATACTGAACTCGCTGCCCAAGTCTTATCTCCCATTCCTCACTCATTATAGAATGACAAAGCCTGAAGAGAACTACCACGGGTTACTGGGGTTGCTTCAGAACTTTGAGAAGGATCACCAACTTCACAAGGAGTCGGTGAATTTAGTGGGAGGTTCGTCTTCTGGTTCTCGACCTTTTAAGAAAGAGAAGAAGAACAAGAAGAAGAAAGTAAAGAAGGTGCAAGTTCAGGCTAGGACATCAGTGCAGAGCCAGACCAAAAAGGTCAAGCTTGATAAGAGTCTATTCTACTGGCAAGCACCCTAGATTAGATAGTGTGTCAGATATCTACTTATGGCACTGTAGGCTAGGTCATATAAACAAGAACAGAATAAACAGGTTGACTCAAGAGGGAATCCTCGAAGTTAGTGATTGTGAATCACTTCCAACCTGTGAGTCTTGTCTTCTTGGTAAAATAACCAAGTCACCTTTTACTGGAAAAGGTGAGAGAGCTACTGAGCTCTTGAGCCTAGTACATACTGATGTATGTGGGCCCATGAGCACCAGTGCTAGAGGTGGATATTTCTACTTCATAACTTTCACGGATGACCTATCCCGATATGGATATGTCTATCTGATGAAACATAAGTCGGATTCATTTGAAATGTTCAAACGATTCTGAAGTGAAGTAGAAAAATAAACTGGGAAGAGTATTAAAACTCTTCGATCTGATCGAGGAAGAGAATACCTTTCTAGTGAGTTTCTCACATATCTAGGAGAGAATGGGATTCTCTCCCAATGGACTCCTCCAGGAACACCACAGCATAATGGTGTGTTTGAAAGGAGGAATCAGACTTTGTTAGACATGGTCCGATCCATGATGGGTTTTTGCTAGCTTGCTGATATCCTTCTGGGGATATGCACTCGAATCGGCCTGTTATCTGTTAAATAGGATTCCAAGTAAGTCTGTAATTAAGACTCCATATGAGATATGGACAGGGCGTAAGCCAGTACTTTCACACCTTAGGGTCTGGGGGTGCCCGGCCTATGTCAAACGATTAGTCACAGACAAACTTAGACCTAGGTCTGACAAATGCTCATTCATAGGGTACCCCAAAGAGATAAAAGGATATTTTTTCTACCATGCTGATGAACAAAAGGTGTTCGTCAGCCTTAAGGCAATCTTTTTAGAAAAGGAGTTCCTTGGTGAAGGAACCGTTGCCTCTAAGATTGAACTTGATGAAGTTCAACAGGTAGAAGGACCGACACCAATAGCTGAACCTGAGTCGGATATGATTAGATCACATCCGGAGCTCAATATACCTGCACCATTAAGGCGATCCGGTAGAGTACCGCATCAGCCGGACAGATACTACGGTTTCTTGGTCCGGGATGGTGATCCCATCGAACTTGATGAGAATAATGAGGATCCGATCACCTATATGGATGCTATGCAGAGACCTGATTCCGAGAAATGGCTTGAAGCCATGAAATCCGAAATGGAGTCCATGAAGGTCAACGATGTATGGACATTGATTGACCCACCTGAAGGGGTTAAACCCATTGGGTGTAAATGGGTCTTCAAAAGGAAGAGGGGCGCAGATGGAAAGGTGGAGACCTATAAAGCCCGTCTGGTTGCCAAGGAGTATCGTCAACGTTATGGTATTGACTATGACGAGATATTTTCTCCTGTGGCAATGCTCAAATCTATTCGGATAATGCTTGCAATAGCTGCCCATCTGGATTATGAGATCTGGCAGATGGATGTAAAGACAGCTTTCCTGAATGGAGAGCTGACTGAAGAGGTATATATGATACAACCTGAAGGGTTTACATCCACAGATGAGTCCAAGGTGTGCAAGCTTCAGAGATCCATTTATGGACTGAAGCAAGCTTCTCGGAGTTGGAACATGCATTTTGATAAGGTGATCAAAACGTATGGCTTCATTAAGAATGGAGAAGAGCCCTGCATCTATAAATGGGCAAATGATCCAGTTGTGGTATTTCTTGTCTTGTATGTGGATGACATTCTCTTAATTGGGAATGACATCCCCGCACTACAGGGAATAAAAGTTTGGTTGTCATCACAGTTCTCCATGAAGGACTTGGGTGAAGCATCCTACATCCTAGGGATGAAGATCTATAGGGATAGATCTAAAAGGATGCTTGGGTTATCCCAGTCCATGTACATAGACACTGTGCTGAAGAGGTTCAGCATGGAGAATTCTAAGAAGGGCTATCTACCGATAGGCCATGGAATTTCTCTCTCTAAGAAGGATTGTCCGACAACTCCTGAAGAGATAGAGCGTATGAGTAGAGTCCCATATGCTTCAGCTGTGGGATCTATCATGTACGCCATGACATGTACAAGACCAGATGTGGCATACTCACTAGGAGTAGTGAGTAGATACCAATCTGATCCTGGAGAAAATCACTGGAAAGTGGTTAAAGCCATCCTTAAGTATTTGAGAAATACTAAGGACCAATGGTTGGTTTATGGCAAGTCAGATCTGAAACTTGTGGGGTTCACAGACTCCAGCTTCCAATCTGACTATGATGACAGTAAGAGCGTGTCGGGTTATATCTTTACTCTGAATGGTGGAACCATCTGCTGGAAGAGTTCCAAGCAGCATACTGTGGCAGACTCTATTTGTGAAGCGGAGTACATCGCAGCATCGGATGCCGCGAAGGAAGCTGTGTGGCTAAGAAAATTCATCAACGAGCTCGGAGTAGCACCCTCCCTCGATGGTCCAGTCCTGCGCTACTGCGACAGCACTGGTACCATAGCTCAGGTGAAAGAATCCAAAGCACATCAGCGGACGAAGCACATCTTGCACCGCTTCCACCTGATCCGAGAGATCATGGATCGAGGTGACGTCGACCTTCAGAAGATCGATGAAAAGGAGAACCTAGCCGACCCCTTCACTAAAGCTCTAGCAATAAAGGAGTTCGACAACCACAAGTCGAAGATGGGTATTAGATACTGTGCCGAGTGGCTTTAGGACAAGTGGGAGTTGTTGGGAAATGTGTCCCAAAAAGCCAATCGTCAAGCTGTTGACGGTTGAGCAACCAAGTATTGTAATTGATTTGTTAATAAATAAAATATATTTGACATCTTCATCATAAGTTTTCATCTTCTAATGAACTCCGTTGTTATGATGAAGTCCTTAGGACTATTTAGGTTCGATAAAGAGAGGATTTATCGATTAGTCCTTAAAACTGTTCACGACCAAATGATAGGCTGTTAATAAGGACGACAGCTTCTATCGAGCATAGGTCGTTGTAGGCCATATGGGTTGGTTGTCCTCTTAACCAAGGAGTGTGGAGACACTGGTATGGCATATAGGTGAGATGTAAGGGTACATCATCATTGAACGTGACCAACTTCAGAGTATTCTACTGTCGAGAATATCTCTGATGGGATATAGGTATAAGTGTCCCTTAGACCTGAGATCGCCTCAGTGAGTTGCAAGCAACTCACTGTGCTTTGGTACTGGACTAACTGAATTTCTAATTCAGGGACGGAAGGCTTCTGGGCATAGTCAAGTACTTGCGAAGTCAGAGTGTGATCGAGATGGGATTGACCACTCCAAGAGTTGGAGAAGAATGAGTCGCTGTATTTCAATTTAGCAAAACCTTGGCCAGGGTAATCCATCAGATGGATTTGATATTTTGAAATACAATGTGGACAACCTGATCAGAGTTGACTGTTGAGCTCTGGGGTGTCCTATGATCATTTTGGTCAAGGGGATGAATTATATGAAAACTATATCTGCATGGGTTCTAAGGATGTTGTTCTACACATTCGACCTATCCGATCGTCGGGTACCATTGCTAGATGGTCACTTCGATTGGTATAAAAATTTATTCCTATACTATCGGCTTAGGTTCGGACCTATGAGGTCACACACATTAGAGTTCATGATCCAATCAGATGGTTGATCAACGATTAAGAATCGTTCTAGGGTTAAATGATCAATACGATTGACATTTAACCCAGTGCAAGTGTTGCAGGAGGATCGATTAGCAATTCGATTGCTAATTGGCTTAATTTGATTAAGCAAATGGGCTGAGATTAAGTCTAATTAAATATAATTTAATTAAATTTATTTTGGGCTTGATTGGATCAAGTCCAATTGGTTTATTGGATAAGCCAAGTGCAAGGAAAAACTAGTCCTAGTTCAACTAGGACTTGGGTCAATCTAATTTCTAATTTGATTAAAAAATTAAATCAGATTTAAATCTAATTTAATCTGATTAAATTAGGTTCTTAATTGGGTTAAGACCTATTTTAATTGGGTTGATCTAATTTTGATTTTATTTGATTTGGGAAACCAAATTAAAACAAGTCATAAGACAGAATCCTAGTAAGACTAGTATTCCACCTTGCGCCACATAAGCCTTCTCCACGCCCTCTCTCTTATTCAACGCCAATCTCCACTTATTTTGTGCGACAAAAGCCCTCTCTCAGATCTCTCTCACGTTCACAAAAGGTCTCCTCTCTTCTTTCTTACATGGAAGGTGGTTTGGATCAAATCTAAAAGGAATAAGTTTGGATTTCGAATTCTATGAGATAGAGTTTTAGAAATCCAAAACTCTTTCAATTTTACACCAAATTTATCCAAATTTTTTTTGGAATTTTCATGACTTTTAGGGTATACATTGTGCATCCTTTTCTGTTGATCCATATACGAAAATATGAAGGAGGTGCTCAAGAGTTGGGCATCCCTTAACTTGCCATGTTTGGATAAGCCTTGACTAGGTGTTTGACCTAGACAAGGACTCTATCATATCTCTTTATATAAGACGAGTTTCTTTGTAAAATTTTAGGAAAAATTAGAGATTTGAGAGACCTTTGTGCCATCCAAAAATTAGAGAGAAATACCTTTGGGTCGTGGAGATATAAAAGACATAAGTTTGGATGTCTAGAGAGAAAAACGTGAAGAAGAAGAGGGTCTTCTTCTTGGGTTTTTGTTTTCATATCTTTCCTCCCTCCATCTTGAGTTTCCTGAGAGTGTCTCAGATCTGAAACTCCTCCTTCTACTTTTCATCTTTGGAAGAGTCCAAATCAAGAAGAAGGAGGCACCTGATCAACCATCGAAGAAGGATCAGCGCAGTACTAGCATACTGTGCTGATTTCCTGAAGCAGGACTTCTGATCGAGATTCGTGGGCTCGTGTGGACGACTTCTAGAGGCCGGACACGTGTGCGGCTTGCAACATCATCCTCAAGCCCAGATCAGCAAGGTTAGAACGTCTAACTTGCAAGGTAATAGATCTGATCTATTGTTTAATACATACATTAGATGTAGTATAGAAACATGTTGATATGATCAACATGTAGTTCATGCTATATTTATATATTTTAATTTTTGATTTAATGCCATGTAATAATCATGTAATAGGATCTTAGATCTAGGGATTTTCTGATCTTAGAAAATAAATTTTGATTTATTTTAGTCTTCCGCTGTATGATCTTGAAAAAGTTTCAAGATCTAACCCTCTTTTTCAAGATCTAACCCTGAAACCCTAGATCTGGTTCCTACAAGACTTTCCTTGCAGGTCCCGGCGGCGGCTGCAGTCATCTCGACTCCAGCAACTCCGGCTTCGGCAAAATTCTGCACCAACAACTAACATGATCCATTATCAATGATTTCTAATACTAGATCTAACCCAGTTAAATGGACTTGACTCGAGCTAACCCATTAACCCATGAGTTATAAAATTAATGCCTTAGATCTTTGATTCTCAAATCTAGATCGCTTAATTCTTAATTAAGTTTTGGGCTGATATGGGTTCAGACTCGATGTTTGAAAATAGTTTTTAATTTTATAAAATATTTTTATAATCAATCATCTAATGATCAAAAATTTAATTTCAGATCTAATATACATTATTTCAGATCTAAAATAAAATTTTAAATTTTTTTTATTATTCATCATCATGAAAAAGACTGCACAGCACCCCTACACGCTATAGGAGATCCCATCGAATGGGTAAATAAGATAGTGAAATCATGATTTCTCCTATGATCGGACAGCTATGAGGATCTATCCAATCAGATTACTATACTACTCAGATTCAAAAATAACTATTTAGATCTAATCTAAATAATTAAAATCAGATTATATGCAAAAAATTCATGTCATAAGAAACCTTACTTTGATACCAAGTTGAGGAAAAATGGATAGTTCAAAGCATATATTTTTAAAATTTTACAGTAAAATAATAAAAGATTAAATTTTTAAATCTTCTAAATATACCTTAGATCAGATCTAAACTTTTATTAAGAATCTATGACATAAAAAATTTACATATAAAATTTGAAATAAAATAGAAAACTGCATCGATCACATCGATGCCCTGAATTTGATCTAATATTTAGATTATGTCAGTAGAGTTTAAAACTCATCACCTTTTCATGAGTTGATAATCTCCACTACTGATAAGCATGGTATGAAACTCTCGCTAATGTCGAGCAGCCATATAAGTATCCGACCTCTATGGATGGTCTATACGAAGCCCCTCAGACCGATCAGTCCTCCACAGGAGTGCTAGCTCGCATAGTCGGCTTCTGATGGCATATCTAACTTGATCTCCTTCTTTGATCATCTCAAACCTTTTTGATGTTGAAGATTGATCAGAGAAGGATGCTAGATGGTGGACAAAATTTAGATGAAGACTCTCTTCTCTTTGATTTTTTCCTCACCCACTAACCTAGAACTGTTCTAGGTCTCTCACCCAAGAAAAGAATGGTCTCCTCTTTTGTTTATGCCAAGGAGGAAGGAAACCCATCCAATCCTCATATCCAAAAGAAGTATTTTTGATCCTCTTTCTCTCTGATATCTTATGGTGAAGATCTCTTTTTTTTGGCATACAAAATTGTGGCCCTTTTATGGTTATCGCACAAACCAGATAAAACAGGATAAGGACTGGATTTTATTGTAATTCAAACCCTTTTGAATTTCAATTTGACTCTAACTTTTTTTTACTTATATCTAACTTAAAGAGGGACTTAATAAAAAAAATTAGGCCTAAAAATTAGTTGGGAAGATCTCCTTTTCTCGTACACAATAGACCCCTTCAAAAGTAGCCAACGTATGGAAGGATATGGATAAGGTTTTAAGTTAAAATTTAAACTAATTTAAATTCAAATCAAAATCAATCAGTTCTTATTCTTAATGAGCGATAAAAGAAGGATTATTTTTTAATTTTCTCACATATGAACTGATTTTGTGCGGTGAGAAAAGGCGTGAGATAATTTAAGTGGCGCAAGGGATAGATCCTACTCATTTGGGACTCTAGAGTTTAACCAATTAAATTTCTTTCAAACCCAATCCAATTAGACCCAAATAAAATATGGTGAACCTAATCTAATTAGACTCTTATAATCTTAATTAAATTTGATCAAATTAATAAATTAATTGAGCTATAGATCTGAAGAAATCAAGATCATTTCTCCCTTATCGATTAGGTCATCTCATAACCTAATCAGACTTGACTTGATTGAATCAAATTCAATCAAACTTTATCTAGACTTTAATGCTTAATTAAATTGAACTAATTAATAATCTAATCACTAGTTAATCTTCCATTAATGATAGAGTCCAAGTATAGTGGGACTCTTCTCTAGAGTCCCCATCCAGTGGAACTCTTCAGTAGAGTCTTCATCAAGTGGGACTCTTTACCAGAGTCTCCATTGACTGGGACTCTTCAGATTAGCCAAATGATCAGAGAGAAACTTCTAATGTGTGTGACCCGATAGGTTCGAACCTAAGCTGGTAGCACAGGAACTGATTCCTATACCGATTGGAGTAACCATCTAGCAATGGTACCCGATGTTCGGATAGGCTGAATGTATGCTAAGCAACACTCAAGAACCTATTTGAATATAGTTACCATATAATTCATCCCTTTGATCCAAATGCTCAAGGTGACCTAGGGTTTAACTACCAACCCTGATATAGTCATCCACATTGTATTTCAATTTTTAAAATCCATCACATGGATTATCCCAATCAATGTTTACTGAATTGAAATACACTGATATATTAACTCCTACTTATTCGGAGGGATCAATTCCATATTGCCTCATATGCCGACTTTACAAGTACTTGACTATGCTCAGAAATCTTTCATCACTGAATTAAAAATTCAAGTAGTCCGACACCAAAGTATAGTGAGTTACTTGCAAGTCACCGTGGTGATCTCAGGTCGGAGGGACACTTATATCTATGTCCCTTCAGAGTGACTCTTGACAGTAGAGTACTCCAGAGTTGGTCACGTTCAGTAAAATGTACTCCTATATTTTATCTGCATACCATACTAGTATCTTCATACTCTTTGGTTAAGAGGACAACCAATCTATATGGCATACAATGACTTACACTTGATATGTTATCATCCTAGTAATAGCATATCATTTGGTCGCAAAGTCATTTAAGGACTAAACGATATATCCTCCTATATCGAATCAAATAGTCCTAAAGACTTCATCACATAATAAGAGTTCAAAATAAGATGTACATAATGATAAAAAATCAAATAATATTTATTAATTCAATAATTCATATACAATTACAATGATAAGCACAACCATCAACAGGCTGACGATTGGCTTTGGGATATAATTTTTAATAGTAACACCCCAATTTAAGAATATAAAAATTTAAAAAATTTGCATCCATATTTAATATTTATTTATATATATGACATTTCATTCATAATATACTTGAGCCTTCGAATATTAATTTAGTATGTATTAATAAAGCACAAATCTATTTGACCTTTAAGGCGAAGAAATTGAATTGATAATAGTGACCTCGAAGTTGAATTTTAGTGATTAATTAAAATAGAATGAGCTGATATTTGGGAGGGCATTTTAGATGATATGCAAAATAATTTTATGGTATGAATTCAAAAAATATAAAGTATGATGAGCTACGCATATTTTGTCATTTGAAGGGGGAAGTGTTGGAAAAGATGTAGAGTTTCATGCATGAATTTCAAAATAATTTTAAAATATAATACAGTAAAATATATAAATTAAATAATTTAATATACAAATACATGTAATCAGATTACTAAATCCTACAATTAGGACCTATAACATGTCATATTGTATTTATAAATTAGAAAATAAAAGCTTTGATATTGATCAAATCAATACCCTAGATCTAAAATAGTTTTAGATCTAAAACCTAGATCACATCTAGATAAGAGAAGAGATCAGATCTCTTACCTTCATGCGGGTCGAGAACTCTGTGGTTGATTTTTTTTGTTATTTTTGAAGCCACACATGCATCCGGCCTCTACAGGTGATCCACATGAGGCTGCAACAAAATTAGAGGTTCGTCGAACGAAGATCCACTCGAAGTGCTAGCTTCTTGCAGATCCCTCCGGATGGTTAATCTAAAAAAAATATTCTTCGGATCTTTTGGACATTCCATGAGATATATGAAGAGGAATAAGGGAGAAGTCAAACCTTTTGACCTCCCTAAAATTAAAAATAAAATATAATAGAAAAGATCCTGTTGGTGTAAAAATCCGCTTGCACCGGAGAAGCTGGAGTCGAGGGAGTCGCGGTCGCCGTCGGGACCTGCAAAAGAAGTCTAAACTGAAGGTGGGGTTGCTCCGGCAAGACCCTCCAATGCTCAAGTCAGTTCTCTACCTCAACAAGAATGGAGTGCTCGAACGAAAATTTTAGCAGAGTTTCTAGGTAAAAAATGAGAGCTTAGAAAATAACGTATCTGGGGTCTCTCCTTTTATAGGCGGAGGGAGCAACAGACTGATAGCGATGTCTGTAACCGTCTGGTCGTGGGCTGCCCAGGGTCAGGCAGAGTTTGTTGCGAAGAGTAGTGGAGTAGACCCGTGGCTATCACCGAAGCGCGCCACGTGGAGTCTGTCGCAGGGAGTGGAGCGGCGTCCGTTGTCGCGACTTGCCAGAGGATGGAAGAATCGCACGGTATCCGTCGTAGGAAGTGGAGCAGGATCATGGGCATCATAGCGGTCTGCCAGGGAGTAATGGAGCCGCACAGAATCCGTCGCAGGAAGTGGAGCAGGATCGTGGCCATTGCTACGTCACGCCAGGGAGTGCAGACCTGTCGGCTGAAGTTCGGCTGGAGTGTCTGGCGGAGAGGGGCGGTTAGCTATCTATTTGAGAGGAGCCCAGAGTCCGGCTCCCGTAAGAGTCCGGACGAAGTCTTCCTTTAGCTAGAGTCAGGGACGAGGTCCAGCTCCCGTAGGGGTCCGGGCGGAGTCTTCCTGCAATTAAAGTCAGGAGCGAAGTCTGGCTCCCGTAGGAGTCCGGATGAAGCTTACCAGCAGTTGAAGTTGGTGACGGAGCCCGCTCCCGTAGGAGTCCTAGCGGAGTCTGCTTGTGGTCGTAGTTGTGGACGGAGTCTGGCTCCTGTAGGAGTCCGGACGAGGTCTGTCTGCACCGGAGTTGGGGACGAGGCCTGGCTCCCGTAGGAGTCCAGGCGGAGTCTTCTTTGCAGTTGAAGCTGGCGACGGAGCCCAACTCCCGTAGGAGTCCGGGTGGAGTCTGCTTCGCAGTTGAAGTTGTGGGCGGAGTCCGGCTCCCGTAGGAGTCCGGACGGAGTCTGCTTGCGGTTGGAGTCATGGGAGGAGTCCGACTCCCGTAGGAGTCCGGGCGGAGTCTTCCTTGCAGTTGAAGCTGGCGATGGAGCCCGGCTCCCGTAGGAGTCCGGGCGGAGTCTGCTTCGCAGTTGAAGTTGTGGGCGGAGTCTGGCTCCCATAGGAGTCCGGGCGGAGTCGGCTTGCGGTCAGAGTCATGGGCGGAGTTCGGCTCCCGTAGGAGTCCGGGCGGAGTCTTCCTTATAGTTGAAGCTAGCGACGGAGCCCGGTTCCCATAGGAGTCCGGGCGGAGTCTGCTTCGCAGTTGAAGTTGTGGACGGAGTCCGGCTCTCGTAGGAGTCCGGGTGGAGTCTTCCTTGCAGTTGAAGCTGACGACGGAGCCCAGCTCCCGTAGGAGTCCGGATGAAGTCTGCTTCGTAGTTGAAGTTGTGGGCAGAGTCTGGCTCCCGTAGGAGTCCGGGCGGAGTCTTCCTTGCAGTTGAAGCTGGCGACAGAGTCCGGCTCCCGTAGGAGTCCGGGCGGAGTCTTCTTTGCAGTAGAAGCTGGCGACAGAGCCCGGCTCCCATAGGAATCCGGGTGGAGTCTGCTTCGCAGTTGAAGTTATGGGCGGAGTCCGGCTCCCATAGGAGTCCGGGCAGAGTCTGCCTGCAGCTGGCGAGATCAGGCTCCCGTAGGAGTCCGGTCAGAGTCTACCTGCAATTAAAGTCAGGGGCGAAGTCTGGCTCCCGTAGGAGTCTGGACGAAGCTTACCAGCAGTTGAAGTTGGTGACGGGCCCGGCTTCCGTAGGAGTCCGGGCGGCGCTTACCAGCAGTTGGAGTTGGTGACGGAGTCTGGCTCCCGTAGGAGTCCGGGCGGTCTTCCTTACGGTTGAAGTTGTAGGAGACTCGCGAGGGTTAATCCCGTCGGGAACTTCGGCTGAGGGTATTTTATACCCAACACCAGTCTCCCTAATTTCGAGTTTGAATTTCGAATGAAGGAAGTATAGAAAGATTCGCACAACCGAAGTTGCCCCCTTGAATCTTGTGCACGGCCGTCCTCAGATATTTTGGCATTAAATGTGCGCGTGCTGGAGTCTTTTTGAATCAGGGTGATACGAAGGGACCCTTCAAAATTTCCACTGATACGCTGGCCCAGGTACGGTGCAGTAATGGCTCTGTCAGCTGTCAGCCGCTTTTAGCCGCCTGCCGTGGTGAGTGGAACACGTGTCGAGCGCGGGCCGGCCTAGGGGGATTCGCGATCATTATGGTGCCAGATCCCAGGGTCTATTTAAACCCGTCCTTCCACCTTTAGGGGCCCTATTCCGCTTCAGAATTCTATCGGTATCTGCCCTTTCTTCGAGAGCCCTATTTCTCTTGGCATCTTCTTGGGCCATAGGCATCCTTCGAGTCATCCCTGTCCTCGCCCCTTTGCATCCCTCAGAGCGCTCTAGGTTAGTCCCAGAACCTTTGTCTTTCTTCCCGCCACTTAGGGGCCTTTTCTTTGCCATTTTTTTTTTCTGTTGTATTCCTCTGAGTTAGTCTCCGTGACCTCTCATCCTTTGTCCTGTCCATTTTCTTTGGGATCATCAGGGTTTTCATTTGAAGGTATTTGAAATGTCTTCCAGTACTTCCGCTTCTGGTGGTTCCGGGAGTTCTTCCGCCTCAACCCCCCAGGTCCCCCATTCTGTAGATGAACCCATACCTGGGGCGGGGCCTCGCTCGATTTTTGCGTCGGGTGCCATTCCCTGCTCCTTGACTTCGGATGAACTCCTGCTGATAAGGGTTCAGTACGGGGTTCCTCCGGAGTATGACCTGGAGCTTTCTGGCCCCTCCGACCGGGCTAGCACTCCCCCACCCGATCGCTTTTTCCTGTATCAAGAGGCATTCCGTACTGGACTTCGACTTCCGCTTCCGCCCTTTGTTGTTGCCCTTTTTCACTTTTTAGACATCTCTTTGGCTTCAATGGCTCCGAATTCCTTTAGGTTCTTGATTGGGTTTCTTTCCCTTTGCCATGTAGTTGAAGTTCAGCCATCTCTTTCTTTGTTTAGGCATTTTTACACTTTTAAGCGTCACCCTTCGGCAAAGGACTGGTGGTATTTTTCTTTCCAATTTGGCAAAAAGGGGTTGCTGAAAGGCGCTCCCTCTTCAATCCACAACTGGAAGGGAAAATATCTCTTCGTCCACTGCCCGACCCTGAGGCTGGGCCTGCCCCTTGGGGCTCTCTGAGGGACTCTGTCCGTCGGGCTCCCAGCCTGGGAGAGGACGACCTTCAGGCCGCCCGGAAGCTTCTCGCCTACTCCGCTCCTTCCCTTCCCAACCTTTTGAGGGAGCAATTTTTGTTCAACGTCGGCCTGAGCCCCCAGGATCCTGCGAGTACTCCATCTTTTCCTTTCTCTTCTTTTCTTCCATCCTTCTTCTTTTTCTTCTCTTTTCTCTCTCTTTTTTTTTTTTGCATGCTACTCCTTCCTTTTTCACTCCATTATTGATTTCTGATTTTTAATTTTTTTTTTCTTTTTCAAAGAATGGACACCGAAGCAGCGCGGATGCTTGCCAGGGGCCTCAAGGCCCACGAAAGAAAGGGTGCCGCAGCCTTCGGATCGGCAAAGAGGGTCAGGGTGGAGGAGTCGAGCATGGCCGCACCCGTCCAGGCGGCTCCAGCGATCGACGTTCCCTCGGACACCGAACCTACGGCCCCCCGGGCTTCTTCGAGGAGTCCGTCGACTGGGGCTCCCATTTTGGGGGTCCGCTCCATGGAGGCGCCCGTAGTCGAGAGGGAGAAGAGAAGGAAGTCGGTGGCCCGCAGGGTGAGCAGCCGTCGAGCCACCGCTGATGAGTCCCTCAATTCCGAAGAGGAGCCGGAGAATCCCTTCAATGACAGGGACTTGATCAGGCGGTTGATCGACGGTTGCATCCTGCCTGAAGTCGTCGAGAGGATCGACCGCGCTGATCCTGAGCAGCGGGTTTGGGACTCCCTATGGTCCTTCCTTGAGGTAAACAAATCTTCATTTAACTGGCTATTTGACCCTTATTCTGATCCCCTTGTCGCCCTTGTAGATTGGGCACCCGCTCCTCGCCAATATCGAGGTGACGAACCGGGCGAGGAGGGATGCCGTCCAGGTGGAGGAGCGTTACCGGGCCGAGGTCGCTCGCCTCAAAGAAAAGGCAGCCGAAGTAGTTGCCCTCCAAGAGGCCCTGGAAAGAGAGAAACAAGCCTGGGAGGAGGAGAAGCAGACCTTGGAGGAGACGGTGAGAAAGGCGGAGGCCGAGGTTGCCAATTTGGCTGAGCAGATTTCAGTCCTGGTCTCGGAGGCCAGGGTTCTTTCGGTAGAGGAGTTCAAAACCTCCGTGGAGATGAGGGACCTGAATGTCCAATTCGGCCAGGAGGCGTTCATCAAGGGGTTCGAGCTCTGCCAGGAGAAGGTGGTCAGGAAATTTTTGGAGCTCGACCTCAGCTTCCTGGGTGAGGAGTCTGAAGATGAGGCCGGTCCCTCTCCCGCTACCACTACCGCCGCAGCCCCCCTTCCAGGAACGCCGAGCTCTCCAACTCCTGCCTCTGAGGTCTGAGACCTCCGACCTTGTATTTTTATTTTACCATAATTTTTTTTTTCCTTTTTGTCTTCAAGAATTATTCAATCAATAAAGTTGAATTTCTTGCCGTGGATGGCTTCTCCCTCCTTCCTTTCTTCTCTCTACTTTTCTTTCTGTGATGAGGCGCGTCTTGACGCTTTTGCCTTCCGATGGCAGTGCCCTACCGAAGCACTTCCCCTGCCCCTAGGGATTTCGTTGAAGTCGACGATCCAGCGACTGAAGAAGGAAGTTCTTCACTTGACAAAAAAGTCAAAGAAGATGGAAGGCGAGCTTCGCAGATTGAGAGAGGGTCATTCTGAAGCCATCGCGGAGGCCACCCACTTTCAGAATCTCCATGTGAAGGGGATCATGGAGTATAGCCGGAGGAAGGCAGACTTCGGGAAGGAGCTTGAGGAATACAAAAAGAGCGCCAGCGACCGAATTGGGCTCAAGCTGCCAAGATTAGCGCTCTCAGGGTGGAACTGTCGGCTGCGAATGAGAAGATCGGCCAGCTGGAAGAAAGTTTGTCCCGACTCTTGGCTCGGGCCGACGGCGACTGAGAGTGGTCGAAGAAGGTCTCTGACCTTCAGCAGCAGCTTCAGGACACCGAGGTGAGCTACGACGTACATCGAGCCAGTTGGCGCAGGCAGGTAGATGAATATAAAGGGAGACTCAGGGCGGTGACCGACGAAGTCGCCCATCTTCAGAGGTAGCTGGCTGATAGGGCTCAGCTTACTTCTGCTCGGGATTCTAATGAACTCCAGTCCTTGAAAGAAACCATCGAAGGACTTTCTGTCGCCTTGGAGAAAGGATGACTGAGTTGCAGCAATTGAAGATCCAGCTGGCATACGAGCAGCAGGCCGTCACAGACGCGGAGGCGGAATCTGAGGTCCTGAGAAAGAGGCATCGAGAGGCGGAGATCGAAAGCCAGCGACTTCAACGGGCACTCCAGGATGTGCTGCTAAAAAGGAGAGAGCTAGAAGAGAAAGTTGAGAATCTGAGGCAGTCCTGGATGAGGGGTGGAGCAGATAATTCTAGGTCGGAAGGGGCAGAGCTTCCCTAGGGCTCTTTTGGCCTTCTGTCTTTTCATGTATACATTTTCCCTTTTGTTGTTTGTCTCGCTTTTGTCATTTTGCTTTTCCTCCCTTGGCCTTCTGAGCTTCGTGGTGTATATTTTGCAAATGAAATGAAAAGAGAATTTTATGTTACCTCGTCCGCATATTGTATTAAATTATCATCTGCCGAACTTCTCTTGTCGTTCGACTTGTCCGACGTTGACGTCGTTTGGAGGTGCCCAGTCGTCGATGCGCTGGTTTGCTTTCCTCGTCGTTCGTGGCCGTAGGCTCGAGCTTGGTGGTCTGAACTCCGTATTACTTCGGAGGCATCGCTGTCTTCTTGACCTGTGTCGAGAGCCTTCTTAGAGGTCGGGGGTGCTTGGTAGGAACTTTCCGTCTTTGTTGAGACGAGGTTTCTTAGGTCTTTGGTGTGGTTTGTCCTTCATTTGTTTCTGACGTAGCTCGTCGCTCTTCCTCTTTAATTTTCCTCCTCTTTTCAGAGTGAGGGCCCTCCCCTCGCTTTTTGTGAGGTTGCGTAGAAGTGTGAAGGTGCCGCTGAGGGGCCTTTCCCCTTCATCCGATCTTGTCGGGCGGTCGGGTTTCGTCACCGTCAGGATGAGGTTCTTCTCCTGTTCCCAACGGGGCCACGGGGGCACATAAGAGCCATTGCAAGGGTCTCTCCCCCCATCCGGTCTAAAAGAATCGGGCCTTCGACTTTGCTCATGTC
>NC_025997.2:86750452-86834005 GCF_000442705.2 Elaeis guineensis
GGTTCAGGGTTAGATCTTGAAAAAGAGGGTAGATCTTGAAACTTTTTCAAGATCATACAGCGGAAGACTAAAATAAATCAAAATTTATTTTCTAAGATCAGAAAATCCCTAGATCTAAGATCCTATTACATGATTATTACATAGCATTAAATCAAAAATTAAAATATATAAATATATAGCATGAACTACATGTTGATCATATCAACATGTTTCTATACTACATCTAATGTATGTATTAAAAATAGATCAGATCTATTACCTTGCAAGTTAGACTCTAACCTCGCTGATCTGGGCTTAGAGGATGATGTTGCAAGCCGCACACGTGTCCGGCCTCTAGGAGTCGTCCACACGAGCCCACGAATCTCGATCAGAAGTCCTGCTTCAGGAAATCAGCACAGTATGCTAGTACTGCGCTGATCCTTCTTCCGATGGTTGATCAGGTGCCTCCTTCTTCTTGATTTGGACTCTTCCAAAGATGAAAAGTAGAAGGAGGAGTTTCAGATCTGAGACACTCTCAGGAAACTCAAGATGGAGGGAGGAAAGATATGAAAACAAAAACCCAAGAAGAAGACCCTCTTCTTCTTCACGTTTTCTCTCTAGACATCCAAACTTATGTCTTTTATATCTCCACGACCCAAAGTATTTCTCTCTAATTTTTGGATGGCACAAAGGTCTCTCAAATCTCTAATTTTTCCTAAATTTTACAAAGAAACTCGTCTTATATAAAGAGATATGATAGAGTCCTTGTCTAGGTCAAACACCTAGTCAAGGCTTATCCAAACATGGCAAGTTAAGGGATGCCCAACTCTTGAGCACCTCCTTCATATTTTCGTATATGGATCAACAGAAAAGGATGCACAATGTATACCCTAAAAGTCATGAAAATTCCAAAAAAAATTTGGATAAATTTGGTGTAAAATTGAAAGAGTTTTGGATTTCTAAAACTCTATCTCATAGAATTCGAAATCCAAACTTATTCCTTTTAGATTTGATCCAAACCACCTTCCATGTAAGAAAGAAGAGAGGAGACCTTTTGTGAACGTGAGAGAGATCTGAGAGAGGGCTTTTGTCGCACAAAATAAGTGGAGATTGGCGTTGAATAAGAGAGAGGGCGTGGAGAAGGCTTATGTGGCGCAAGGTGGAATACTAGTCTTACTAGGATTCTGTCTTATGACTTGTTTTAATTTGGTTTCCCAAATCAAAATAAAATCAAAATTAGATCAACCCAATTAAAATAGGTCTTAACCCAATTAAGAACCTAATTTAATCAGATTAAATTAGATTTAAATCTGATTTAATTTTTTAATCAAATTAGAAATTAGATTGACCCAAGTCCTAGTTGAACTAGGACTAGTTTTTCCTTGCACTTGGCTTATCCAATAAACCAATTGGACTTGATCCAATCAAGCCCAAAATAAATTTAATTAAATTATATTTAATTAGACTTAATCTCAGCCCATTTGCTTAATCAAATTAAGCCAATTAGCAATCGAATTGCTAATCGATCCTCCTGCAACACTTGCACTGGGTTAAATGTCAATCGTATTGATCATTTAACCCTAGAACGATTCTTAATCGTTGATCAACCATCTGATTGGATCATGAACTCTAATGTGTGTGACCTCATAGGTCCGAACCTAAGCCGATAGTATAGGAATAAATTTTTATACCAATCGAAGTGACCATCTAGCAATGGTACCCGACGATCGGATAGGTCGAATGTGTAGAACAACATCCTTAGAACCCATGCAGATATAGTTTTCATATAATTCATCCCCTTGACCAAAATGATCATAGGACACCCCAGAGCTCAACAGTCAACTCTGATCAGGTTGTCCACATTGTATTTCAAAATATCAAATCCATCTGATGGATTACCCTGGCCAAGGTTTTGCTAAATTGAAATACAGCGACTCATTCTTCTCCAACTCTTGGAGTGGTCAATCCCATCTCGATCACACTCTGACTTCGCAAGTACTTGACTATGCCCAGAAGCCTTCCGTCCCTGAATTAGAAATTCAGTTAGTCCAGTACCAAAGCACAGTGAGTTGCTTGCAACTCACTGAGGCGATCTCAGGTCTAAGGGACACTTATACCTATATCCCATCAGAGATATTCTCGACAGTAGAATACTCTGAAGTTGGTCACGTTCAATGATGATGTACCCTTACATCTCACCTATATGCCATACCAGTGTCTCCACACTCCTTGGTTAAGAGGACAACCAACCCATATGGCCTACAACGACCTATGCTCGATAGAAGCTGTCGTCCTTATTAACAGCCTATCATTTGGTCGTGAACAGTTTTAAGGACTAATCGATAAATCTCTCTTTATCGAACCTAAATAGTCCTAAGGACTTCATCATAACAACGGAGTTCATTAGAAGATGAAAACTTATGATGAAGATGTCAAATATATTTTATTTATTAACAAATCAATTACAATACTTGGTTGCTCAACCGTCAACAGCTTGACGATTGGCTTTTTGGGACACATTTCCCAACAACTCCCACTGTCCTAAAGCCACTCGGCACAGTATCTAATACCCATCTTCGACTTGTGGTTGTCGAACTCCTTTATTGCTAGAGCTTAGTGAAGGGGTCGGCTAGGTTCTCCTTTTCATCGATCTTCTGAAGGTCGACGTCACCTCGATCCATGATCTCTCGGATCAGGTGGAAGCGGTGCAAGATGTGCTTCGTCCGCTGATGTGCTTTGGATTCTTTCACCTGAGCTATGGTACCAGTGCTGTCGCAGTAGCGCAGGACTGGACCATCGAGGGAGGGTGCTACTCCGAGCTCGTTGATGAATTTTCTTAGCCACACAGCTTCCTTCGCGGCATCCGATGCTGCGATGTACTCCGCTTCACAATAGAGTCTGCCACAGTATGCTGCTTGGAACTCTTCCAGCAGATGGTTCCACCATTCAGAGTAAAGATATAACCCGACACGCTCTTACTGTCATCATAGTCAGATTGGAAGCTGGAGTCTGTGAACCCACAAGTTTCAGATCTGACTTGCCATAAACCAACCATTGGTCCTTAGTATTTCTCAAATACTTAAGGATGGCTTTAACCACTTTCCAGTGATTTTCTCCAGGATCAGATTGGTATCTACTCACTACTCCTAGTGAGTATGCCACATCTGGTCTTGTACATGTCATGGCGTACATGATAGATCCCACAGCTGAAGCATATGGGACTCTACTCATACGCTCTATCTCTTCAGGAGTTGTCGGACAATCCTTCTTAGAGAGAGAAATTCCATGGCCTATCGGTAGATAGCCCTTCTTAGAATTCTCCATGCTGAACCTCTTCAGCACAGTGTCTATGTACATGGACTGGATAACCCAAGCATCCTTTTAGATCTATCCCTATAGATCTTCATCCCTAGGATGTAGGATGCTTCACCCAAGTCCTTCATGGAGAACTGTGATGACAACCAAACTTTTATTCCCTGTAGTGCGGGGATGTCATTCCCAATTAAGAGAATGTCATCCACATACAAGACAAGAAATACCACAACTGGATCATTTGCCCATTTATAGATGCAGGGCTCTTCTCCATTCTTAATGAAGCCATACGTTTTGATCACCTTATCAAAATGCATGTTCCAACTCCGAGAAGCTTGCTTCAGTCCATAAATGGATCTCTGAAGCTTGCACACCTTGGACTCATCTGTGGATGTAAACCCTTCAGGTTGTATCATATATACCTCTTCAGTCAGCTCTCCATTCAGGAAAGCTGTCTTTACATCCATCTGCCAGATCTCATAATCCAGATGGGCAGCTATTGCAAGCATTATCCGAATAGATTTGAGCATTGCCACAGGAGAAAATATCTCGTCATAGTCAATACCATAACGTTGACGATACTCCTTGGCAACCAGACGGGCTTTATAGGTCTCCACCTTTCCATCTGCGCCCCTCTTCCTTTTGAAGACCCATTTACACCCAATGGGTTTAACCCCTTCAGGTGGGTCAATCAATGTCCATACATCGTTGACCTTCATGGACTCCATTTCGGATTTCATGGCTTCAAGCCATTTCTCGGAATCAGGTCTCTGCATAGCATCCATATAGGTGATCGGATCCTCATTATTCTCATCAAGTTCGATGGGATCACCATCCCGGACCAAGAAACCGTAGTATCTGTCCGGCTGATGCGGTACTCTACCGGATCGCCTTAATGGTGCAGGTATATTGAGCTCCGGATGTGATCTAATCATATCCGACTCAGGTTCAGCTATTGGTGTCGGTCCTTCTACCTGTTGAACTTCATCAAGTTCAATCTTAGAGGCAACGGTTCCTTCACCAAGGAACTCCTTTTCTAAAAAGATTGCCTTAAGGCTGACGAACACCTTTTGTTCATCAGCATGGTAGAAAAAATATCCTTTTATCTCTTTGGGGTACCCTATGAATGAGCATTTGTCAGACCTAGGTCTAAGTTTGTCTGTGACTAATCGTTTGACATAGGCCGGGCACCCCCAGACCCTAAGGTGTGAAAGTACTGGCTTACGCCCTGTCCATATCTCATATGGAGTCTTAATTACAGACTTACTTGGAATCCTATTTAACAGATAACAGGCCGATTCGAGTGCATATCCCCAGAAGGATATCAGCAAGCTAGCAAAAACCCATCATGGATCGGACCATGTCTAACAAAGTCTGATTCCTCCTTTCAAACACACCATTATGCTGTGGTGTTCCTGGAGGAGTCCATTGGGAGAGAATCCCATTCTCTCCTAGATATGTGAGAAACTCACTAGAAAGGTATTCTCTTCCTCGATCAGATCGAAGAGTTTTAATACTCTTCCCAGTTTATTTTTCTACTTCACTTCAGAATCGTTTGAACATTTCAAATGAATCCGACTTATGTTTCATCAGATAGACATATCCATATCGGGATAGGTCATCCGTGAAAGTTATGAAGTAGAAATATCCACCTCTAGCACTGGTGCTCATGGGCCCACATACATCAGTATGTACTAGGCTCAAGAGCTCAGTAGCTCTCTCACCTTTTCCAGTAAAAGGTGACTTGGTTATTTTACCAAGAAGACAAGACTCACAGGTTGGAAGTGATTCACAATCACTAACTTCGAGGATTCCCTCTTGAGTCAACCTGTTTATTCTGTTCTTGTTTATATGACCTAGCCTACAGTGCCATAAGTAGATATCTGACACACTATCTAATCTAGGGTGCTTGCCAGTAGAATAGACTCTTATCAAGCTTGACCTTTTTGGTCTGGCTCTGCACTGATGTCCTAGCCTGAACTTGCACCTTCTTTACTTTCTTCTTCTTGTTCTTCTTCTCTTTCTTAAAAGGTCGAGAACCAGAAGACGAACCTCCCACTAAATTCACCGACTCCTTGTGAAGTTGGTGATCCTTCTCAAAGTTCTGAAGCAACCCCAGTAACCCGTGGTAGTTCTCTTCAGGCTTTGTCATTCTATAATGAGTGAGGAATGGGAGATAAGACTTGGGCAGCGAGTTCAGTATTGCATCTTTCCCAAGCTGCTCATGCAAGGAAAAGTCGAGCTTGCTCAATCATTCCATCAGCTCGATCATGTACAATACATGATCAGTGACAGAGACACCATCCCGCATTTTGGCGTTGAAGATGGCACAACTAGTCTTGTGCCTCTCCACGTCATCGGGTGTGCCAAAGGCATCCTCCAACACTTGAAGCTTGTCCTTTGGCTGAGCCATCTCGAAACTGCGACTGAACTCGTCGCTCATGATAGCCAGCATGATACAGCGCACCGTGGTCCGATCACTGAGCCACTTCTAGTAAGTGTCTCTGATTGTTCCACGTGCATTGACAGCTGGCTCCTCAGGTGCAGGATCTATTATCACATATAGGATCCGTTCATGCTCCAAGACTATCTTCAACTTTCGGTACCAGCTACCGAAGTTGGGTCCCACCAACTTATCATTGTCCAACAATGATCGGAGCGATAGAGAAGTGGCCATATTTGCACAAAAGAGAACCATAACCTAATTAGTAATTGATTCATTAAACCTAAAGATTTGGATTTTAATCAAAAGGTTTCTCCCACTATTTTATTCGAATTGGTAGCCTCTACCTCCAACTCGAGGAATTATCCTAATTTCTTAGCGGGTACTAGAATCCACTTAGACTGCACACAAGCCCAACTTTGGTTGGCCAACCCATGTACATCTAAGGGTAGGTTCATAACCAATTGTTTCTCTAAACAATTTCTAGTAATTTTAATTTTGCCCCAGAAACCTAATCAGTAGGCTTTGGCCTCCACTGTAAGGATCCGGTTAGGTCCAACCATTAACATGATCATACTTGGTGTATCTAACCAACGAATGATTAAGCTCAACTTTGGTTGGCTCACCTAACCACCATTAGAGAGACACTTCCAAGTCATCATATGATGAGTGATAATTCAATTAGTCAACAAGCACCAGGCCTTTGGGTCTGCAATGATTATTGAGCTAATGGACTCATTATCAAACACCTTAATGGGAGGCTATGACTCAGTTATCTCCATAACTTTGTCATTTTAAGGACCTAATAATTTTAGAAGATTTAAATAATTTAGAGGATGAGGTCAGATGAACCATCTTATCATGATCCTCCCACTGGCTTCACCAAGTCAGCTTAAGGGAGACCAGGGCAGGTCTAGGAGCACCTAAATCAATCACACTGATTTACCTAGCTGACATGGGTCAGCTCGAATAGTCAAGTGATCCGATCAAAACATAATTTCACCAAGAGGTCAGGTAAGTTTGATCAGTGGGAGGGTCTGCCAAAGCTTGCCTTAGACACCATCAGAAATGGCCAGGTAAGTGGGCTCCCAATTAAAAACCACCGGTCTGGTTTACCTTAGACACCAACTGATTTAATTAGTTTCGATTAGATCAACCTAACAGTTCGTGCTAGACCGCTTAGCCAAGAATCAAGTCTATTTGGTTCTCGTTAAAGACATGGCCTTGACCAACTACAACTATTGTAATTGATCTAGAGAATCCTTGACCTAATCTAAGACAACAATTGATTAGATTTAGTCAATTCTCTAATTAAGTCCATCTTTAATCTAACCATAGGTCTAACCCAATTAATGGACCTAATTCCCACTAACCCATTAACCCAATGTGTTATGATTTGTGTCTTAGGTTCTTCAATTCACAATCCTAGAACCTAATCAAACAACTTCTTAATTCTTAATTAAGTTTTAGGCTGAGGGTTGAGTTCGGCTTTTCAAAAAATAATTTTCATATTTGTAAAAAAATTTTACAATATGATTCTACCAACCATATTGCATGTTTGATTCATAATCAAGATGCAAGTGAAATAAACATGAAACTACTTTAGATCTAATCTAAACAGGTTCATGTAATTGAAACAATTTCAACTTTAAACAATTTATTTGCACAAAAATTATTAACAAAGAGATTTTATTTTAGATTTAAATATCTTTTAAATCTAATAAATTATAAATTTAATCTAGATCATATCTAATAAATTTATGATTAAAGATAGATCTACACAAACTAGGACAACCTTTGCACTGTAAGGGGTAAACCTTACAGCAGGACAACCTTACAGTTTGTGATTGATCTAAAATTTTAATTTCAGATTTAATAATCAGATTATAAATTAGATCTAATCTAAAAAATAATCTAAGCATGTATAAATAATCATGTAATAAAGAACCTAGGCTCTGATACCAATTGTAGGAACCAGATCTAGGGTTTCAGGGTTAGATCTTGAAAAAGAGGGTTAGATCTTGAAACTTTTTCAAGATCATACAGCGGAAGACTAAAATAAATCAAAATTTATTTTCTAAGATCAGAAAATCTCTAGATCTAAGATCCTATTACATGATTATTATATGGCATTAAATCAAAAATTAAAATATATAAATATAGCATGAACTACATGTTGATCATATCAACATGTTTCTATACTACATCTAATGTATGTATTAAACAATAGATCAGATCTATTACCTTGCAAGTTAGACATTATAACCTTGCTGATCTGGGCTTGAGGATGATGTTGCAAGCCGCACATGCGTCCGGCCTCTAGGAGTCGTCCAAACGAGCCCACGAATCTCGATCAGAAGTCCTGCTTCAGGAAATCAGCACAGTATGCTAGTACTGCGCTGATCCTTCTTTGATGGTTGATCAGGTGCCTCTTTCTTCTTGATTTGGACTCTTCCAAAGATGGAAAGTAGAAGGAGGAGTTTCAGATCTGAGACACTCTCAGGAAACTCAAGATGGAGGGAGGAAAGATATGAAAACAAAAACCCAAGAAGAAGACCCTCTTCTTCTTCACGTTTTTCTCTCTAGACACCCAAACTTGCATCTTTTATATCTCTACGACCCAAAGGTATTTTTCTCTAATTTTTGGATGGAACAAAGGTTTCTCAAATCTCTAATTTCTCCTAAAATTTCACAAAGAAACTCATTTTATATAGAGAGATATGATAGAGTCCTTGTCTAGGTCAAACACCTAGTCAAGGCTTATCCAAACATGGCAAGTTAAGGGACGCCCAACACTTGAGCACCTTCTTCATATTTTCGTGTATGGATCAACATAAAAGGGTGCATAATGTATACCCTAAAAGCCACAAAAATTCCAAAAAAAATTTGGATAAATTCGGTGAAAAATTGAAAGAGTTTTGGATTTCTAAAACTCTATCTCATAGAATTCGAAATCCAAACTTATTCCTTTTAGATTTGATCCAAACCACCTTCCATGTAAGAAAGAAGAGAGGAGACCTTTTGTGAACATGGGAGAGATCTAAGAGAGGGCTTTTGTCGCATAAAATAAGTGGAGATTGGCATTGAATAAGAGAGAGGGCGTGGAGAAGGCTTATGTGGCGCAAGGTGGAATCCTAGTCTTACTAGGATTCTGTCTTATGACTTGTTTTAATTTGGTTTTCTAAACCAAATTAAATCAAAATTAGATCAACCCAATTAAAATAGGTCTTAACCCAATTAAAAATCTAATTTAATCAAATTAAATTAGATTTAAATCTGATTTAATTTTCTAATCAAATTAGAAATTAGATTGACCCAAGTCCTAGTTGAACTAGGACTAGTTTTTTCTTGCACTTGGCTTATCCAATAAACCAATTGGACTTGATCCAATCAAGTGCAAAATAAATCTAATTAAATCATATTTAATTAGACTTAATCTCAGCCCATTGGCTTAATCAAATTAAGCCAATTAGCAATCGAATTGCTAATCGATCCTCCTGCAACACTTGCACTGGGTTAAATGTCAATTGTATTGATCATTTAACCCTAGAACGATTCTTAATCGTTGATCAACCATCTGATCGGATCATGAACTCTAATGTGTGTGACCTCATAGGTCCGAACCTAAGCCGGTAGCATAGGAACAAATTTCTATACCAATCGAAGTGACCATCTAGCAATGGTACCCGACGACCGGATAGGTCGAATTTGTAGAACAACATCCTTAGAACCCATGCAGATATAGTTTTCATATAATTCATCCCCTTGACCAAAATGATCATAGGACACCCCAGAGCTCAACTGTCAACTCTGATCAGGTTGTCCACATTGTATTTCAAAATATCAAATCCATCTAATGGATTACCCTGACCAAGGTTTTGCTAAATTGAAATACAGCGACTCATTCTTCTCCAACTCTTGGAGTGGTCAATCCCATCTCGATCACACTCTAACTTTGCAAGTACTTGACTGTGCCCAGAAGCCTTCCGTCCCTGAATTAAAAATTCAGTTAGTCCAGTACCAAAGCACAGTGAGTTGCTTGCAACTCACTGAGGCGATCTCAGGTCTAAGGGATACTTATACCTATATCCCATCAGAGATATTCTCGACAGTAGAATACTCTGGAGTTGGTCACGTTCAATGATGATGTACCCTTACATCTCACCTGTATGCCATACCAGTGTCTCCACACTCCTTGGTTAAGAGGACAACCAACCCATATGGCCTACAGCGACCTATGCTCGATAGAAGCTGTCGTCCTTATTAACAGCCTATCATTTGGTCGTGAACAGTTTTAAGGACTAATCGATAAATCCTCTCTTTATCGAACCTAAATAGTCCTAAGGACTTCATCATAACAACGGAGTTCATTAGAAGATGAAAGCTTATGATGAAGATGCCAAATATATTTTATTTATTAACAAATCAATTACAATACTTGGTTGCTAAACCGTCAACAGCTTGACGATTGACTTTTTGGGACACATTTCCCAACAAGTCTAAACCGGAGTTGGAGGTGCTCTGGCAAGATCCTCCGACACTCAAGTCAGTACTCTACTTCAACAGAAATGGAGTGCTCGAGTGAAAATTTTAGCAGAGTTTTTAGATAAAGTTTAGAGCTTAGAGAAGAACGTATCTGGGGGTCCCTTTTTATAGATGAAGAGCGTAACTGATTGACAGCGACGTCTGTAACCACCTGGTAGTGGGCCGTTCAGAGCCGCGCAGAGTTTGTTACGAAGAGTAGTGGCGTCAGGGGTCGTTCAGAGCCACGTGGAGTTTGTTACGGAGAGTGGAGTGGCATCCGTTGTCGTGACTTGCCAGAGAGTGGTAGAGCCTAGAGAGTGGAGTGGTGTCCGTTGTCGTGACTTGCCAGAGAGTGGTGGAGCCATGCGAAAACCATTGCAGAGAGTGGAGTAGGGTAGTGGCCATTGTCATGACTTACCAGAGAGTTCAGATCTGTCGGCTGGAGCTCGACTGGGATGTCTGATGGAGTGGAGTGGCTCTCTATCCCATCGATCTAGGAGAAGCTCGGATGTTTCTGAGGTTGCTGATGAGTCTACTATTATCGGATGCCTCGGGCGCTGATGCTACAGGCGGGAGTCATCTGCTGTAGAAGCTCGGATGGAGACTTCTATTAGTGAAGTTCGGAAGGAGTCTGATTGCTAGAGAAGTCTATCTGGGATTTGCCTAATGTGGAAGCTCGTCTGAAGATTATCCATCGGAGAAGTCTGGTTTCATGAAGAATCTGGCGGAGGGTCGGCCTGCGGTGGACTTCGGATGGCGTTGGGGAGGTTCATCCATCGGAGGAGTCTGGGAATCCTGTGAAAGTCGGGATGGCATTGTGGAAGTCTGGCTGATGCTATTGAAGGCTGATGGCTGGGGAGGTTCGACAGACACCAGAGGCGATCGATCATTGTAAAAATCCAACTACTAGAGTCCGTCCATTGTAGAAGCTCGTCCGATATCGATCCGCTATGAAAGTTCGGAAGGAGCCTGGTTCTTGTAGAAGGCTGAAAGGAGACCACTTATTGTAGAAGCTCGATCGAAGATCGGTTGTCGTGGGAGCTCGGAGTAGTGACCTGGCCGGTGGATCCTATCCCGTCGTAGAAGCTCATCTGAGATCCATCAAAGTAGATATCCGCTGTAGGAGTTCAGAGTAGACTGCTCGTAGTAGAAGTTTGACTCTCGCAGGAGCTCGGACGGAACCCTGAAGGCGGTCGACCGTCGTAGAAACTTGGATGGAGTCTAATTACTGTAGAAATCTCATTGTCGAGGAAGCTTGGATATTGACGAAGTCTGGAAGAACTTTGGAGAATAGTTGATCACTGTAGAAGGTCGGCTGATAGTGAGGCCTAGAGAGCCTTTGGAGCGGCCCAGTAGATGAATGGAGAAACTCATTGTTGAAGAAGTCCGAAAGCTCGGATAGTCGAGGGGATTCAGTGAGTCGCCACACAAGATCGGATGCCAAAAAAGCCCTGAAAGGGTCGGTCTTTTACAAACTTCGATCGGAGGGTATTTTATACCCAACACCAGTCCCCCTACTTCCGAGATCGGGTTCCGAATGAAGAAAGTACAGAGAAATTTTCTCGACCGAAGTTGCCTCCCTCGATTTTCGCACTCGATGGTTGCCAGATATTTTGGTGCTTGGCGCGCTGGTGCCGGAGTCTTTTCAAATCAAGGCGATCCGAAAAGATTTTTTCAAAATTTTCATCAGAGCGCTGCCCGAGGTATGGTGCAATCATAGTTTTACCAACTGTCGGCCACCTCCAGCCGCTTGCCACAGTGAGTGGGCCACACGGTGGTTATAGACTGGCCAGAGGAGTCCTGCAGTCATTATTGCACCAGACTCCGTCGCCTATTTAAACCCGCCTCCCCCCTTCGGGGATCTCACTTTGGATGGGAGTTCCTTCGGTCCCTCCTTTATTGTCGATATGGGCGCGGACGTGGCTTGGATGTCAGCCAAGAGTCTCAAAGCCCACAAGAGGGAAGGCGCTGCAGCTTTCGGGTTGGCGAAGAAGGTGAGGTAGAAGAGACAGATTCGACCGCATTTCGCCTTGATCGCCCAGAGCCCACGCTTGTGGCACATCTTCGAGCGTGAGTACTTCCCGATCCTGCAGAGGGGGGAAGCCAAAGGGGGACTGGAAGAAGAAGTCAGAAAGAAGGCGAAACCCGATCTCAGGAAGAAGGTCATGCCTACCGTCATTGTGAGGCAGCGGAAGCCATGGCGCAAAAAGGACAGCGTCTACATGTACTTCAAAGATAATGCTGGAGTAATTGTTAATCCAAAGGGGGGTTGGAAGAAGAAGTCAGGTACTTAAAGCAATCCTCGACGATGGATGAAATTGAGAATTCGAAGTCTGATGGTACTGAGCTTCCTTGGAGCTCTTTCGCCTTGCATTCCTTTCCTTTCTTGTTGTTTCTCTTTTTGGCCTTCAAGGTTTTGTAATGTACACTTCACTAATGAAATGAAAAAAAAAAATTTCATTACCATGTCCATTCTTGTATTAAATTATTGTTTGCCGAACTTCTTTTGTCTTCCGTCTTGTTTGACATCGGCGTTGTTTGTGATTCCTCGTCTATTCTTGCTTTGAGTCATTGTTTACCAATCTTCTTTTATCTTTTGTCTTGTTCGATGCCGACGTTGTTTGAAGGTTCCCGATCATCGTCGTGTTGATTTGCCTTTTTTGTTCATGATCGTAGGTCTTTTTGAGGCCATTTGAGTTTGACGCTTCCTCCCGATGCTCGAGCTTGGGGATCCGAACTCCTCGTTACTTTGAGGAAGTCGATTTCTCCTCGACTCATGTTGAGTTCTCTCTTAGTGACTGAGGGGTTTTTGATAGGAGTATCCTTCCTCGTTGAGATGAGGTCCCTTGGGTCTTTGATGTAGTTTGATTTTCACTTATCGCTGGTGTAGTTCGTCGCTTTCCCTTTTCATCTCCTCCTTTTCTTTGTGTTCGAGTGAGGGTTTTCCCTCTGCTCTTAACGAGGTCATGAGAGCGTAGAGGAGCCATTGAGGAGGCTTTCCTCCTCATCTGGTCTTGATCGACTGGGTCTTTGTTTGCGTCAGGATGAGGTTCTCCTCTCGTTCTCGACAGTCAATTTCAACTCATGTTAGGATGAGGTTCTCCTTCTGTTCCTAATAGGGCTGTGGGGGCACGTAAGGATCGCTGCAAGGGCCTCTCCCTCCATCCGATCTTTAAGTAACCGGGCCTTCGACTTTGCTCATGTTAGGACAAGGTTCTCCCCCTGTTCCTAACAAAGCTGTGGGGGCACATAAGGGCCGTTGCGAGGGCCTCTCCCCCCATCTAATCTTTAAGTAACCAGGCCTTCGACTTTGCTCATGTTAGGACGAGGTTCTCCTCCTGTTCCTAACAAGGCTGTGGGGGCACATAAGGGCCGTTGCGAGGGCCTCTCCTCCCATTCGATCTTTAAGTAACCGGGCCTTCAACTTTGCTTAAGTTAGGATGAGGTTCTCCTTCTGTTCCTAACAAGGCTGTGGGGGCACATAAGGGCCGTTGCGAGGGCGTCTCCCCCCATCCGATCTTTAATTAACCGGGCCTTCAACTTTGCTCATGTTAGGATGAGGTTCTCCTCCTGTTCCTAACAAGGCTGTGGGGGCACATAAGGACCGTTGCGAGGGCCTCTCCCCCTATCCGGTCTTTAAGTAATCGGACCTTCGACTGTACTCATGTTAGGATGAGGTTCTCCTCCTGTTCCTAACAAGGCTGTGGGGGCACATAAGGGTCGTTACGAAGGCCTCTCCCCCCATCCGATCTTTAAGTAATCGAGCCTTCGACTTTGCTCATGTTAGGACGAGGTTCTCCTCCTGTTCCTAACAAGGTTGTGGAGGCACATAAGGGCCGTTACGAGGGCCTCTCCCTCCATCCGATCTTTAAGTAACCGGGCCTTCGACTTTGCTCATATTAAGACGAGGTTCTCCTCCTGTTCTTAACACACTTAATTTCGACTGAATGAGGGAGTTACTTTTTATCGTTACAAGCTCATGCTAAAAGGATAAATGTGCAAATATAAAATTTTTATTGAAGGCAAAGTTATTGATAATACATCCATAGATTTTTTGAATTTCATGGTCGCAGAAGCTCCACTCCCCCAAGCTCTTTTAGATATTATGTTCTAGGCCGAACTACCTCCTTAACTTCATACGGGCCTTTCCAGTTCGGGGCAAGTGTTTCTTGATTCTGAAGTTGTGAGACAGTGGCTCGCCGAAGTACCAGGTCTCCCACTCTGAAAGCTTTGCTTTTGACCCGAAAATTGTAGTAGCGAGCTACTTTCTGCTTGTAAGCCACCATCCGAACTTGAGCTGTCTCCCATTTTTCTTCTAACAAGTCGAGGTTGGCTTTGAGATCCTATGGGTTGTGCTGCTCGTCGAATGTCACGACTCGCACCGACGGAAGCTTGAGTTCAATCGGGATCACGGCCTCTATCCCAAAGGTCAAGGCAAAGGGGGTCTCCCCCGTGGGCAATCTCTGGGTAGTTCGGTATGCCCACAGCACATGGTAAAGCTCATCTGCCCAAGTTCCCTTTGCTTTTTTAAGTCTCGCCTTGATTCCTTGCAACAGAGTCCTGTTAGTCACCTCGGCCTCGCCGTTTGCCTGCGGATGGGCTACCGAAGTGAAGTTATGAGAGATATTTAGGTCCTCATAAAATTCAGCAAATCCTGCTCCAGTAAATTGCCATCCATTATCAGTAATGAGGGTTCTGTGTAAGCCGAACCTACAGACAATTGACTTTCAGATGAAGTCCTGCACTTTAGCTTGTGTGATTTTTGCGAAAGGCTCAGCTTCGACCCACTTGGTGAAATAGTCTATTGCCACTAGGAGAAACTTTCGCTGCCCGGATGCCATGGGAAAAGGTCTGAGGATATCCATCCCCCATTGCGCAAACGGCCATGGGGCACTCAATGGTGTAAGCTCGGAGGTAGGTTGCCTCTGTATATTTGCATATCTCTGACATCGATCACACCTTCTGACATATTCGATGGAGTCGTGGTACATGGTAGGCCAGTAATAGCCTTGTCGGAGCAGTTTGTAGGATAAAGATCTGGCCCCCAAGTGACTTCCACAGACTCCCTCATGTACCTCCCTCAAGGCAAAGTTGGCTTCAGAAGGCCGGAGGCATTTCAGGAGGGGCAAAGAGTACGACCTCTTGTATAGCTTGCCTTCGTAAAGGATATATTGGGAGGCCTGGTTCCTAAGCTTCCGAGCTTCTTTTGCATCAAGAGGAAGAACCCCGTCCTTGAGGTATGCAACCAGTGGGTCGATCCAACTGGGTTCATGGCTGATCTCCATCACAAGCTATGATTCTTTCATACTTGGGTGCTTCAGAACTTCGAAGAAGACTTCCCTAGGCAGTTCGGCCGGGGCTAGTGTAGCCAACTTGGAGAGAAGGTCGGTCCTGGTATTTTCTGCTCTTGGGATCTGCCTGATATTAAAGCTGCCGAAGGTAGGGATGATCTCCCTTATCTTTTCTAGATACTTGGCCATACTGTCCTCCCGAGCTTCATAATTTTTGCTGACCTATCCCAGTACTAATTGGGAGTCACTGTAGGCTTAAAGCCGATCTACTTCTAACTCTTTGGTGATCCTTAGTCCCACAATCAGAGCTTCGTATTCTGCTCCGTTATTTGTCACAGGAAATTCGAAGCACAGTGCATACTCCACGATAATTCCATCTGGATTGACCAAGACCAGGCCCACGCCTGCACCTGACATGTTGGAAGAACTGTCCACGTAGAGGGCCCAAAAACCATCAGGGAGATCTGTTCTTTCTTCAGGGGAGTTCGGCTGGAGCCCTGGGTTGTCGGCTTCATCTCGTCCAAGTTCGGCCTCTTCTGAGATAGTGCATTCTACCATGAAGTCTACTAATATCTGAGCTTTTATTATTGGTCGAGGTCGATAGTCGATGTCAAACTCCATGAGCTCGACTACCCACTTCGCTATCCTCCCAGAGGCATCTGCTCGATGCAAAACCGCCTTGATCAACTGGTCGGTGAGCAGTATTATGGTGTGTCCCTGAAAGTAAGGTCGGAGCCTTCGAGCTGCAACCAACAAGGTGTAAGTTAGTTTCTCTAACTTAGTATACCTAATTTCGATGTCTCTCAATACTCGGCTTATGTAGTAGATCAGCCGTTGAATTTTTGCTTCTTCCTTAATCAGAACTGCTGCAAGGGCCACAGGAGAGACCGCCAGGTACAGGAACAACTCCTCTCCAGGCTCGGGCTTTGCCAATAGTGGAGATGAGCTGAGGTAGTTCTTCAGCTCTTCAAACGCTTGCTGACATCTAGAGGTCCAACAGAAGTTCTTCGGCTGCTTGAGAGTCTGAAAGAAAGGAAGGCACCGCTCAGCCGATCTTGAGACGAAATGATTTAGGGCTGCTACTCTCCCAGTAAGGCACTGAACTTCCTTTATTGACTTCGGGGCGGTCATTTCCTGGATGGCGCGAATCTTTTTTGGATTTGCTTCGATCCCGCGCCTCGATACCATAAAACCCAGGAATTTTTCTGAGGTTACTCCAAAAGCGCACTTGGCTGGGTTCAGCTTCATCTTGTATTTTTGGAGGGTGCTGAAGGTCTCCTCAAGGTCGGCGACGTGGTTCATCGAGGATTTACTTTTTACGAGCATAAGTCCACGTAGACCTCCATGTTGCAGCCGATCTGTTCTCTGAAGATCTTGTTTACCAACCGTTGATAGGTCGCCCCTGCATTTTTTAGGCCAAAAGGCATGACCCTGTAACAATAAAGGCCACGGTTAGTAATAAAAGTAATTTTTTCTTCGTCCTCTGGTGCCATCCAAATTTGATTGTAGCCAGAGAACGTATCCATGAAAGTGAGAAGCTCGTGGCCCGAGGTTGCATCCACCAATTGGCCGATTTTGGGCAGAGGGTAACTGTCCTTCGGGCAAGCTTTATTCAGCTTTTTGAAGTCTATGCACATCCTCCATTTACCGTTCGCCTTCTTAACCAGGACCACATTGGAAACCCAGCTCGAAAAGTTGATCTCTCTGATGAACCCAGCTTTCAGGAGTTTATCAACTTCCTCAGCTATTTCCATCTGTCTTTCCGGTGCATGACTTCGAACTTTTTCCTTCGTCGACCGATGTTCGGGATCAACAGCCAGACGGTGTTCCATAACTTCAGCATCAATCCCTGGCATGTCCATCGGAGCCCAAGCAAAAACATCCGCATTCTTTTATAAAAAATTGATAAGCTGTGTCCGCACCTCTTCCCCCAAGTTGGAGCCGATCTTCACCACGTGCTCTTCATTCCTATCGTTCAAAAGAATTGAGACAAGATCTTCAATTGGCTCACCCCTTTCTTCAGCAAGATCGTCGCGAGTGTCCAATCCATCAACCAGACAGGGATCGGACTGTCCCTTTCTCTGAAGGGCTATGTTGTAGCAATGTCTTGCCAGGGCTTGATCTCCTCTTACTTCTCCGACCCCCTGGCTAGTAAAAAATTTCAACTTCAAATGGTAGGTCGATACTACAGCTCGGAGGGCATTGAGGCCAGGTCGGCCGAGGATTGCGTTGTAGACAGACGGCTCCCTCACTACTAGAAAATCCACCAGTGCTCTAGATTATTTTGGATACCGACCTGCAACTACAGTCAAGGTTATTACTCCTTCCACTGGCACTGCATCGCCAGTAAATCCTACCAACGGAGAGCTAATCGGCCCTAACCGACCATCAGGGATGGATATTTTTGAGAATGCATTGTAAAATAAAATATCTGCTGAGCTTCCACTATCAACAAGAATGCGGCGTACATCATAATCAGCAATATTTAAAGAAACTACAACCGCATCATTATGGGAGAATTGGATCTTCCGGGCATCTTCTTCAGTAAAGGTTATAGATCCTTCAGTTCTTTGCTGCTTGAGCGGTCCGGCCGATCCACCAGCCACTCCCTTCCAGGGCCCTCCAGAGATGGTGTTGATGATCATTTGAGAGAAAGGAGGGTCAGTACAGATGTCCTTACCATAAGTAGGGGGAGCGTGGTGGAGCTCTTCGATCCATCGGTTCATCTCCTGGAGCCTTCGATCCAGGAGGTCCTCTCGACTGCGAGTCTCGAGGATCTTCTGGTTGAGTGGAGGTAGGGATCCTCCAGGAGTATAATCATGATTAGACTGAGAGCTCTCCACCCTCAAATTTTCTTTTTCGGGAAAGACAGGACGACTGGCCCAGGTGGCCCGCCCTACTGTCGGATCTTGGAACTCCGGCGATGCTCTTTCCAACCGCACTGACGCCTGCGGCTGTTGCTGCTGCTGCTGCATAGCCAGCACTGCTTCGGTGAGGCCTCTGACCTGCTGAACCAGCAGGTCAAACTGCTCCATACCGATCGTCGTTGCCGGAGGAGGAGCCTGGGAAACTGGAGGCGAGGCCGGAGCCTGAGATCTGGCTGTGGAGGCCATGGATCGCCTGGTGGATGCCTTTCGGGGAGGCATTAAGTAGAGATCTAGTAGGAGAAGGAGAAGAAGACGTCGGAGAAGATGACCAGAGACAGTCCCGTTGAGCACTCCTTTAAGAACAAGGGTACTGCAAAGATACAGCACCCTTCCTCTAGTGCCAATTCTGTTGGTGCAGAATTCCGCCGAAGCCGGAGTTGCTGGAGTCGAGATGATCGCCGCCGCCGTCGGGACCTACAAGGGAAGTCTAAATCGGAGTTGGGGGTCCTTCGGCAAGACCCTCCGACGCTCAAGTCAGTACTCTGCTTCAACAAAAATGGAGTGCTCGAGTGAGAATTTTAGTAGAGTTTTTAGATAAAGTTTAGAGCTTAGAGAAGAATGTATCTGGGGGTTTTCTTTTATAGACAGAGAGCGTAACTGATTGACAGCGACGTCTGTAACCACCTGATAGTGGGCCGTTCAGAGCCGCACGGAGTTTGTTACGGAGAGTAGTGGCGTCAGGGGTCGTTCAGGGCCACATGGAGTTTGTTACAGAGAGTGGAGTGGCATCCGTTATCGTGACTTGTCAGAGAGTGGTAGAGCCCAGAGAGTGGAGTGGTGTCCGTTGTCGCAACTTGCCAGAGAGTGGTGGAGCCACGTAGAATCCATTGCAAAGAGTGGAGTAGGGTAGTGGTCATTGTCGTGACTTGCAAGAGGGTTCGGATCTGTCGGTTGGAGCTCGACTGGGATGTCTGATGGAGTGGAGTGGCTCTCTATCCCATTGATCTAGGAGAAGCTCGGATGTTTCTGAGGTTGCTGATGAGTCTACTATTATCGGATGCCTCGGGCGCTGATGCTACAGGCGGGAGTCATCTGCTGTAGAAGCTCAGATGGAGACTTCTATTAGTGAAGTTCGGTAGGAGTCCGATTGCTAGAGAAGTCTGTCTGGGATTTGCCTGATGTGGAAGCTCGTCTGAAGATTATCCATCAGAGAAGTCTGGTTTCATGAAGAATCTGGCGGAGGGTCGGCCGGCGGTGGACTTTGGATGGCGTTGGGGAGGTTCGTCCGTCGGAGGAGTCTGGAAATCCTGTGAAAGTCTGGATGGCGTTGTGGAAGTCCGGCTGATGCTATTGAAGGCTGATGGCTGGGGAGGTTCGGCAAACACCAGAGGCGATCGGCCGTTGTAGAAATTCAGCTGCTGGAGTCCGTCTGTTGTAGAAGCTCGTCCGATATCCATCTGCTATGGAAAATTCGGACGGAGTCTGATTCTTATAGAAGGATGAAAGAAGACCGCTTATTGTAGAAGCTCGATTGAAGATCGATTGTCGTGGGAGCTTGGAGTAATGACCTGGCCGGTGGATCTTATCTCATCGTAGAAGCTCGTTTGGGATCCGTCCAAGTAGATATCTGGGGTAGACCGCCTGCTGTAGGAGTTCGGAGTAGACCGCTCGTAGTAAAAGTTCAGCTCTCGCAAGAGCTCGATCGGAATCCTGAAGGCGGTCGACCACCGTAGAAACTTGGATGGAGTCTGATTACTGTAGAAATCTCATTGTCAGGAAAGCTCGGATATTGATGAAGTCCGAAAGAAGTTTGGAGAATAGTTGATCACTATACAAGGTCAGCTGATAGTGAGGCCTAGAGAGCCTTTGGAGCGGTATTTGGAGTGGCTCGGTAGATAAATGGAGAAGCTCATTGTTGGAGAAGTCCGGAAGCTCGGACAGTCGAGGGGGTTCAGAGAGACGCCACACAAGGTCGAAAGCCAGAAAAGCCCTGGAAGGGTCGGTCTTTTACAAACTTCGGTCGGGGGGTATTTTATACCCAACACCAGTCCCCCTACTTCCGAGTTCGGGTTTCGAATGAAGAAAGTACAGAGAAATTCTCTCGACTGAAGTTGCCCCCCTCGATTTCCGCACTCGATCTTTGATGTAGTTTGTTTTTCACTTATCGCTGGTGTAGTTTGTCACTTTCCCTTTTCATCTCTTCCTTTTTTTTGTGTTCGAGTGAGGGTTTTTCCTCTGCTCTTACGTGCCCCCACAGTCCTATTAGAAACAGAAGGAGAACCTCGTCCTAACACGAGCTGAAATTGGCTGTCAGGAACAAGAGGAGAACCTCATCCTGACGCAAACAAAGACCCAGTCGATCAAGACCAGACGAGGAGGAAAGCCTCCTCAACGGCTCCTCTACGCTCTCACGACCCCGTTAAGAGCAGAGGGAAAATCCTCACTCGAACACAAAAAAAAGGGAGAGATGAAAAGGGAAAGCGACGAACTACACCAGCGATAAGTAAAAAACAAACTACATCAAAGATCCAAGGGACCTCATCTCAACGAGGAAGGATACTCCTATCAAAAACCCCACAGTCACTAAGAGGGAACTCAACATGAGCCGAGGAGAAATCGACTTCCTCAAAGTAACGAGAAGTTCGGATCTCCAAGCTCGAGCATCGGGAGGAAGCGTCAAACTCAAATGGCCTCAAAAAGACCTACGATCATGAATAAAATAGGCAAATCAACATGACGACGATCGGAAACCTTCAAACAACGTCGGCATCAAACAAGACAAAAGATAAAAGAAGTTTGGTAAACAATGACTCAAAGCAAGAATAGACGAGGAATCACAAACAATGCCGATGCCAAACAAGATGGAAGACAAAAGAAGTTTGGCAAACAATAATTTAATACAAGAATGGACAAGGTAATGGAAAATTTCCTTTTCATTTTATTAGTGAAGTGTACATTACAAAGCCTTAAAGGCCAAAAAGAGAAACAACAAGAAAGGAAAGGAATGCAAGGCGAAAGAGCTCCAATGAAGCTCAGTACCATCAGACTTCAAACTCTCGATTTCAGCCATCGTCGAGGATTGCTTTAAGTACCCGACTTCTTCTTCCAACCCCCCTTTGGATTAACAATTACTCCAGCATTATCTTCGAAGTACATGTAGACGCCGTCCTTTTTGCGCCATGGCTTCCGCTGCCTCACAATGACGGCAGGCATGACCTTCTTCCTGAGATCGGGTTTCCCCTTCTTTCTGACTTCTTCTTCCAGTCCCCCTTTGGCTTCCCCCCTCCGCAGGACCGGGAAGTACTCGCACTCGAAGATGTGCCACAAGCGCGGGCTCTGGGCGATCAAGGCAAAATATGGCTGGATCTGTCTCTTCTACCCTCGCCTTCTTCGCCAACCCGGAAGCTGCAGCGCCTTCCCTCTTGTGGGCTTTAAGACTCTTGGCTGACATCCAAGCCGCATCCGCACCCATATCGGCAACGAAGGAGGGACCGAAGGAACTCCCGTGCAAAGTGAGATCCCCGAAGGGGGGAGGTGGGTTTAAAAAGGCGACGGGGTCCAGTGCAATAATGACTGTAGGACTCCTCTGGCCAGTCTATAACCGCCGCATGGCCCACTCACTGTGGCAAGCGGCTGGAGGTGGCCGACAGTTGGTAAAACCATTATTGCACCATACCTGGGGCAGCGCTCCAGCGAGAATTTCGAAAAAATCTTTTTGGATCGTCTTGATTTGAAAAGACTCCGACACCAGTGCGCCAAGCGCCAAAATATCTGGCAACCATCGAGTGCGGAAATCGAGGAGGGCAACTTCGATCGAGAGAATTTCTCTGTACTTCCTTCATTCGAAATCCAAACTCGAAAGTAGGGGGACTGGTGTTGGGTATAAAATACCCCCCGATCAAAGTTTGTAAAAGACCGACCCTTCCAGGGCTTTTTCGGCTTCCGATCTTGTGTGGCGTCTCTCTGAACCCCCTCGACCGTTCGAGCTTCCGAACTTCTCCAACAATGAGCTTCTCCATTCATCTATCGGGCCACTCCAAAGGCCGCTCCAAAGACTCTCTAGGCCTCACTATCAGCCGACCTTCTACAGTGATCAACTATTCTTCGAACTTCTTTCAGACTTCGTCAATATCCGAGCTTCCCCGACAACGAGATTTCTATAGTAATCAGACTCCATCCAAGTTTCTACGATGGTCGACCACCTTCAGGATTCCGATCGAGCTCCTACGAGAGCCAAACTTCTACTACGAGTGATCTACTCCGAACTCCTACAGCGGGCGGTCTACCCCGGATATCTACTTGGATGGATCCCAGACGAGCTTCTACGACCGGATAGGATCCACCGGCCAGATCACTACTCCGAGCTCCCACGATAATCGATCTTTGATCGAGCTTCTACAATAAGCGATCTCCTTTCAGCCTTCTACAAAAATCAGACTCCATCCGAACTTCCATAGCGGATGGATATCGGACGAGCTTCTACAACGGACGGACTTCAGCAGCTGAATTTCTACAACGACGATCGCCTCCAGTGTCTGCCGAACCTCCCCAGCCATCAGCCTTCAATAGCGTCAGCTGGACTTCCACAATGCCATCCAGACTTCCACAGGATTCCCAGACTCCTCCGGCGGACGAACCTCCCCAATGCCATACGAAGTCCACCGCCAGCCGACCCTCCACCAGATTCTTCATGAAATCGAACTTCTCCGATGGATAATCTTCAGACGAGTTTCCACATCAGGCAAATCCCAGACAGACTTCTCTAGCAATCAAACTCCTACCGGACTTCACCAACAGAAAGTCTCCATCCGAGCTTCTACAGCAGATGACTCCCGCCTGTAGCATCAGCGCCCGAGGCATCCGATAATAGTAGACTCATCAGCAACCTCAAAAATATTCGAGCTTCTCCTAGATCGATGGGATAGAGAGTCGCTCCGCTCCATCAGACATCCCAACCGAGCTCCAACCGACAGATCCAAACTCTCTGGCAAGTCACGATAATGGCCACTACCCTACTCCACTCTCTGCAACAGATTTCATGTGGCTCCACCACTCTCTGGCAAGTCACAACAACGGATGCCACTCCACTCTCTGTAACAAACTCCACGTGGCCCTGAACGACCTCTGATGCCACTACTCTCCGTAACAAACTTCATGCGGCTCTGAATGGCCCACTACCAGGCAGTTACAGATGTCGTTGTCAATCAGTTACGCTCTCCGTCTATAAAAAGGGACCCCCAGATACATTCTTCTCTAAGCTCTAAACTTTATCTAAAAACTCTGCTAAAATTTTTACTCGAGCACTCCTTTTCTGTTGAAGCAGAGTACTGACTTGAGCATCGGAGGGTCTTGCCGGAGCACCCCCAACTCCAGTTTAGACTTCCCTTGTAGGTCCCGATGGCGGCCGCAGTCATCTGACTCCAGCAACTCCGGCTTCGACAGAATTCTGCACCAACATTAGTAATTGATCAAATCTAATTAAAAGTTAATTCTGATTGGGTCAATTTCTTCTCTTGATCAATTTCAACAGTTGTAGTTGGTCAAGTTCATATCTTTGATTAGACCAATATGGACTTTGATCGTAGCTCCATGGTTGAATCCAAGTCTATAAGTTGATCAAATTAAAAATGACTAACCAGTTGGTGTCTAAGGTAAATATGGTAGCTTTGATCGATGGTCATTAATTAGGAGCTATTTGCATAGATTGAGTCTATGTCGAGTTAATAGCATATCCCTTCCATCGATCTCACTTACCTAGCCAACATGATGAATCATGTTTTAATTAGATCACTTAATGATTGGAGTTGACCCATGCTAACTAGAAAATCAGTATGACTGATTTAGGTGTCCCTAGTTCAACTTGTCTTGAGTCCTCTTTATGACTTGGTGAAGCTAGTAAGAGGATTCATGACTGGTTGGCTGGACCAGCTTATGTCTGATCTTCTTAAATTTGACTTGGTGAAATCAGTGAGAGGATTAAGACTAACTGGTCAAGTCTCATCTCATCTCTCAATTCAACTAATTAAATCCTCTAAAATTGTTAGGTCCCTAAAATGAAATAGTTATGGTGATAACTAGATCATAGCCTCCCATTAAGTTGGGTGATAATGAGTCCAATGATTTAGATGATCATTGGAGGTGCCACACGTTCGGTGCTCATCTGGCTGTCAGAATTATCATTCATAATATATTATTTTAGTTGTGTCTTTTTAGTGATGGTCAGGTTGGTCGAGCCACACTCGGGCTTGATCACTCATTTATTAGATACACTAAATTCTGGGATGTTAATGGTTGGACCTAACCAAAACCTTCAGTGGAGGCGCCACACACTTGCTGAAGAGGTGTCTGGGGCAAAATTGAATACTAAAAATTATTTGATAAAATAATTGATTAAGAACCTATCCGTGGGTACACAAGGGTTGGCCGAGCCACACTCAGGCCCACGTGCAGTCCATGTGGATTCTAGTACCCACTAAGAAATTAGTGTAATTCTTTGAATTGAAGGTAAAGGCTATCAATTCGAATAAAATAGTGAGAGAACTTTTAGATTAAAATCCATATCTTTAGGCTTAATCAATTCATATACTAATTAGGTTCTGATTTTTTTTTACAGTTATGGCCACCACCTTGTCGCTCCGATCACTATTAGATAGTGATAAACTGATGGGATCAAATTTCGATAGCTGATATCGAAAGTTCAAAATAGTCCTGAAGCATGAACGAATCTTATATGTATTGACAGATCCAACATCTGAGGAGCCAGCTCTGAATGTGTATAATACAGTCAGAGACACTTATCAAAAGTGGCTCAACGATCGAACTACGGTTCGTTGTATTATGCTAACGGTAATGAATGATGAGTTTAGCCATCATTTCGAGAATACTCAACCATAGAATATATTATAAATATTGAACGAGTCTTTTGGCACACCTGACGATGTTGAGAGGCACAAGACTAGTTGTGCCATCTTCAACTCTTAAATGAGGGAAGGAGCATCAGTCACTGATAATGTACTATACATGATCGAGATGATTGAGTGCCTAAACAAGCTCGACTTTCCCTTGCATAAGCAGTTGGGGAAAGATGCTATTTTGAACTCTCTGCCCAAGTCCTACTTTTCTTTTCTTACTCATTTTCGAATGACAAAGCCTGCAGTTAACTACTATGATTTACTGAGATTACTGCAAAACTTTAAGAAGGATCACCAGCTACACAAGGAGTCAGTGAATGTTGTGTGAGGGTCTTCTTCTAGACGTCGATCCTTTAAGAAAGAAAAAAAATAAGAAGAACAAGAAAAAGATGCAAAGTGCTGGGGCACCCAAACCCAGTCGGACCAAGAAACTCAAGTCCGACCAGAGTCAGGCAGAATGCTTCTACTGCAAGAAGCAGGGGCACTGAAAAAGAAATTATCCTCAATAAATTGCCTCTCTGGATCCGAACAGATGGAGAAAGAAGCAAGTTGTTGCTGGACAAGGTAATTATATGATAACACCTTATAATTTCTCAATTTGTGATTCTACTATCTGGGTATTAGATACCAAAAGCCCTTTTAATATTTGTAATTCGTTGCAGGGTCTGCAGGTCAGTAGAAGATTTAAAGAAGGTGAAAGGTTCCTTAATGTTGGAGTTGGAAGATCAGTTTCAGTTCTAGCATTAGGAACTATTAAGCTTGTATTCAAGTCTAATGTAATTATTCTAAGTGAATGTCATTTTTATCTATCTTTTTTATTGAATATTATTTCTGTAGGTCTTTTGGCCATGTACGGTTATGAAACTTTAATAAAAAAATAATTTTAATATCATTATGAATGATGTTAATATGATGAATGGATAACTAAATAATGGTGTTTACATATTATCACAACTTGTTAGTGTAATGTACACATCCAATAAATGCCCTAGAATTAGTGATGTCTCTGATATCTATCTTTGGCATTGTAGGTTAAGTCATGTTAATAAGAATAGAATAAACAGATTGACACAAGAAAAAATTTTCGAAGTCAATGATTGTGAATCACTCCCAACCTGTGAGTCCTGTCTTCTTAAAAAAATAACCAAATCATCTTTTACTGGAAAAGGTGAGCGAGCCAGTGAAGTTCTAAATCTGATACATATTGATGTATGTGGACCTATGAACACTAGTGCTAGAGATGGATATTATTATTTCATTATATTTACAGAAGACCTATCGAGGTATGGGTACGTCTACTTAATGACGCATAAGTCAGAATTATTTGAAATGTTCAAACGATTTCGTAATGAAGTAGAGAAATAAACTAGAAAGAATATTAAAACTCTTCGATCTGATCGAGGAGGAGAATACCTCTCTAGTAAGTTTCTGACATACTTAGAAGAGAATGAGATTTTCTCACAATGGACCTCTCCTGAAACACCACAGTATAATGGTGTATCAGAAAGGAGGAATCGAACCCTGTTAGAAATGGTTCGATCCATGATGGGCTTTGCAAGTCTGTCGATTTTTTTTTGGGGATACGCACTCGAGTCGACTTATTATATTTTAAATAAAATTTTGAGTAAGTCTATAAGTAAAATACCACATGAGATGTGGACAGGACGTAAGCCAGCACTCTCTCACCTGAGGGTTTGAGGATTTTTGGCTTATGTTAAATGATTGAAAACTGACAAGCTTGGACCTAGGTCTAACAAATATCTATAGGGTACCCAAAAGAGATCAAGAGATATTACTTCTACCTTGTTGATGAACAGAAGGTGTTCGTCAGCAATAAGGCTATCTTTTTAGAAAAAGAGTTCCCTAGTGAAGGAACTAATGCCTCAAAGATTGAACTTGATGAAGTTCGATTGGTAGAAGAACCGACACAATCTAGTAAATCCATAAAGTCGGACTTGATTAGATCAAATCTGAAACCTATTATAGAAACATCTTTAAGGAGATCCGATAAAGTACCATATTAACCGGATAAATACTACGATTTCTTAGTCAGACCTCTGCATCGCATCCTCATTGAAATCCAAAATGGAGTCCATGAAAATTAACAATGTATAGATATTGATTGATCCACCTGAAGGGATAAAATCCATTGGGTGTTAGTGGATCTTCAAAAAGAAGAGAGGTGCAAACGGAAAGGTGGAGATCTATAAAGTCCATCTGGTTATCAAGGATTACCGTCAGCGTTATGGTATTGACTATGATGAGATATTTTCTCCTGTGACAATGCTCAAGTCTATTCGGATTATGCTTGCAATAGCAGCACATTTGGACTATGAAATCTGGCAAATGGATGTAAAAACAGCCTTCCTAAATGGAAAGCTAGAAGAAGAGGTGTATATGATACAACCTGAATGTCTCATATTCACAGATGAGTCTAAGGTGTGCAAGCTTCAAAGATCCATCTATGGACTTAAGCAGGCATCTCAGAGTTGGAACATACGTTTTGATAAAATGATCAGAACATATGGCTTCATTAAGAATGGAGAGGAACCGTGCATATACAAATGGTTTAATAACTCTGTGGTAGTATTTCTTACTTTGTATGTTATGACATTCTCTTAATTGAAAATGACATCTCTGTATTACAGGGAATAAAAGTTTGGTTGTCATCATAATTCTCCATAAAGACTTGGGAGAAGCATCCTTCATCCTTGGGATGAAGATCTATAGAGATAGATCTAAAAGGTTGCTTGGATTATCCCAGTCAATATATATGGATACTGTACTGAAAAGGTTCAGTATGGAGAATTTCAAGAAAGGCTATCTTCTGATAGGCCAAGGAATTTCTGTCTTGAAGAGTGATTGTTCGACAACTCCTCAAGAGGGAGAGCGTATGAGTAGAATTCCATATGCTTCGACAGTGAGATCTATTATGTACGCCATGACATGTACGCAACCGGATGTGGCATACTCATAAAGACTAATGAGCAGGTACCAATCCGATCCAGGTGAGAATCACTGGAAGGTCGTAAAGACCATCCTTAAGTACTTGAGAAATACTAAGGATCATGGCTTATCTATGGAGAATCTGACTTAAAACTTATGGGATTTACAAACTCTAATTTTTAGTCAGATTATGACGACAGTAAGAGCGTGTCAGAATATATTTATATCCTGAATGGTAGAGCAATCTACTGAAAAAATTTTAAGCAGCACACTGTGGCCGACTGTACTTGTGAAGTGAAATATATCGCGGCATCCGATGCTGCGAAGGAAGTTGTGTGGCTATAAAAGTTCAACAATGAGCTCAGAGTGGCACCCTCCCTTGATGGCCCCATCTTGTTCTACTGCGACAGTACTGGTGCCATTGCTCAAGCGAAGGAATCGAAGTCACATCAGCGAACCAAGCATATTTTACATCGCTACCACCAAATCTGAGAGATCGTGAATCGAGGTGACATCAAGCTTCAAAAGATCGATGGAAAGGAGAACCTGGCGATCCATTTACTAAAGCCCTCGACGTCAAGGAGTTCGAAGACTATAAATCAAAGATGGATATACGATACTACACCGATTGGCTTTAGTCCAAGTGAGAGTTGTTGAAAATTATGTTCCAAAGCCAATCATCAGTCTGTTGATGGTTGTGCTTATCATTATAATTGTATATGAATTATTGAATTAATAAATATTATTTGATTTTTCATCACTGTGTACATCTCATTTTGAGCTCCAGTTATGTGATGAAGTCCTTAGAACTATTTGATTCAATATAAGAGGATATATTATTTAGTCCTTAAATGAGTTTGCGATCAAATGATATACTATTACTAGAACGATAGACATACCAAGTCTGATTGAATTTGATTCAATCAGGTCAAGTTTGATTAGGTTATGAGATGACCTAATCGGTAAGGGAGAAATAATCCTGATTTGATCGGATCTATGGCCCAATTAATTTATTGATTTGATCAAATTTAATTGAGGTTATAAGAGCCTAATTAGATTAGATTCACCATATTTTATTTGGGTCTATTTGGATTGGGTTTGAAAGAAATCTAATTAGTTAAACCCTAGAGTCCCAAATGAGCAGGACTCTATCCCTTGCGCCACCTAAATTGTCTCACATCTTTTCTCACCGCACAAAATTAATTTGTATGTGAGAAAATCAAAAAATAATCTTTCTTTTGTCACTTATTAAGGATAGAAATTGATTGATTTTGATTTGAATTCAAATTAGTTTGAATTTCAACTTAAAATCTTATCCATATCCTTCCACACGTTGGCTGCTTTTGAAGGGGTCTATTGTGTATAAGACAAGAAGATCTTTCCAACTGATTTTTATTCTTAATTTTCTTTAGTAAGTCCCTATTTAAGTTAGATAAGGGTGAAAAAAAGTTAGAGTCAAATTGAAATTCAAAAGAGTTTGAATTACAACAAACTCCAGCCCTTATCCTATTTAATCTGATTTGTGCGACAACCATAAAAAGGCCATAATTTTGTGTGCCAAAAAAAGAGAGCTCTTCACCATGAGATACCAGAGAGAAAGAGGGTCAAAAATACTTCTTTGGGATGTGAGGATTGGGTGGATTTCCTTTCTCCTTGGCATGAACAAAAGAGGAGACCGTTCTCCTCTTAAGTGAGAGACCTGGAACTGTTCTAGATTTTTGGGTGAGAAAAAAATCAAAGAAAAGAGAGACTTCATCTAAATTTTCTCCACCATTTAGCATTCTTCTCTGATCCATCTTTAATATCAAAAAAGTTCGAGGTGATCGAAGAAGGAAATCAAGTTAGATCTGCCATCAGAAGCCGACTGCGCGAGCTATCACTCCTACAGAGGGCTGATCGGTCCGAAGGGCTTCGTGTGGACCATCTGTAGAGGTCGGACGCTTGTGCGACTGCTCGATATCAGCGAGAGCTTCATACCATGCTTACCAACAGTGGAGATCATCAACCCATGAAAAGGTGATGAGTTCTGAACTCTACCAACATAATCTAAATGTTAGATCAAATTCAGGACATCGATGTGATCGATGCAATTTTTTATTTTATTTTAGATTTTATATATAAATTTTTTATATCATAGATCCTTAATGATAGTTTAGATCTGATCTAAGGCATGTTTAGAAGATTAAAATATTTAATCTTTTATTATTTCGCTGTAAAATTTTAAAAATACATTCTTTGAACTACCCATTTTTCCTTCAGTTACAATTCTCTCCTCCAAAAAATTTCATCCTTGAAATTTGGTTACCTTTAGCTCTAAAAAAGATGTGGATATTCACTTTTCATTTTATCTTCTCTTTTTCATACCATAGTTCTAGCACAAAATCTTAACTAATGGTATAATCCAAAAATATAATTCTTTTCTTCTTTTTACTCAAGATTTGCACTAAGTCTTCTGAATAAGATAAATTTTCTTTTAATTCAACTAGTTTGAACTATATAATAGATAGATGTCTTATGAGATTAACCACTCTTATTAACTCCTCTTGGTCTACCCCAATCTCATGCCTTTATCTCCCATTAATAGTTACTCTTGATCAAGTCCTGATCTTGTCTATATCATCTTTCTATAAAATATAATTAAAATAATCAAATTCGCTATCTTCAAAAATGATTTAATAATTTTCAAACATTGAAATATAAGAATATACTATTATCTCTCAAATTCTTTCAGAAATACTTTTGCAGATGAAAACCACCTTTGGAGTAAGATTAGAACCAATTAAGAATACTTTGAACAAATTAGACATAAATTAGAGACAAGTCTCATGTAAAACGATCATCTAAAAAAGTTGAGTCGACTCAAAATGGATTTGAGTTGGCTCCGGCACACTTTAAAAACTAGCACATTTGATTGAGATGATGTTGAGTTGACTCAATACCAAATTGAGTCGACTCAGCCACAAAAAATAGAGAGCCAATTTTTGCAGTATTGAGTCAACTCAGACACAAAAAATAGAGAGCCAATTTTTGCAGCCTGAGACTCGAGTCGACTCCAAAAATTTTCAAGTCAGCTCAAAAACCACTTATTCTATTTTTAAGTTAATTTGCTAGACAACATAATTTATAAGCAATTATACTATGCATATATCCATGCAATTTATACCCTTTTATTTGAATCCTTACTTTTCTTTCCACAATATTATCATGATCAAAATACACCAAATTTCTTTCAAAGAATGATAGCTTGATTCTTACTCTCCACATATTATTTTCATGATCTAATAATTTCTAGCTTTCAATGTTGAAATCATTAATAATTCATAGCTTCATAATCTACTCGACTTTTAAGATTTACCACCCAATATGCTAATACTCAACCATTCATAGCAACATACATAATTATACTATTTCTTAAATGTATGAATACCACTTTGAGTCTTCCAACATAAGCTAGTACTTAAATAAACTCAAATTAGAATATTTTCAGTTATCAAGTGTGCATAAACTTATTCTGAACAATAATAAATCATATCTTTCCTATTTCCTCTGATTTCAATTGCTTTGCTTCACTTGGTTACCATTGACTTTCTAGTTTGTGAGACTCATTCTCTCTCATCATAGTATTTATATATAATTGCACCTACTATCCAAATACAGATTCAATTAGTCTTAAACTTTTAATTATCTTAATCAAAATAATATTTAAAGATATCTCGACCACCTCCATTGGTTTCCAATCACCACCATAGAAATTTAATTATCGATGCAAAATAACTATCATGCTATACATATGAGGATGAATCCCAACTAGATTATAAACATATACAAATCAATTCTCTTCTTCTAAAATTGATGATCATATATCAAAGATTTTTTTTTTTACATACTTAGCAGGTCATAATTCCATCACATTTCCACTATGCTACTCTGATCCATTTATCTTGCTAAATGCTATATATTTATGGAAGTCATTCTTATCTTCAAATATTCATATTATACTTACCAATACCATGTCTTAAACATCTGAGTTCATCTTATCTTCTTTTTACTGAGAACAATAAATCTTAACCTTACAATTCTGAAACTCTCAATATATTGCAATTCTTAATAGTTGTCATCTAGTTCTCTATCTATCAACATAAGTCATACCAACCATCATCCACATAAGAGCATCATCCCAACTTCCACCAGTTGATAAACAATATTCAGTATAAACAAAAAATATAAAAATTTATATGTTTCACTTATCATAAGAATTATCAAAAATTTAAATATACTTGCTTAACTTATGCTCATTAGTTAACATATCTTTCCCCTAAACTAAGCAATGATATGATAGTCGAGCAGAGATCTGCTAGCATCTTGTGCCCAAGATCACAAGCTACTAGTAACCCTATCCGTCTAGTATAACTTGCCATACTTCAGACCATTATATCTCAATCTGTAGTTAAACTTGTAATCTTATTTATCTCAAAGATATGCATAACAATTTATAATATCATAAAAAATTATATCTTAATTTCTGATAACCATCCAGCTTATGCTCAAGATATATCATCTTCTAGGATCTAAAAAAATATTTGTAATTGAACCACTACTTTTCAATATTACTTACACCACAATCTCTAGCACTTATAAACCCAAGTTCTCATACTGTTTAAATCATGATCCCAAATAATCATCAACCTAGGCTCTGTCTCTCCTAATTGATCATAAATCTAGGCTCAATTTACAATTGATTATACTATGCTTATGCCCATGAAATCTACAACCTTGGCTCTATCTCTCAAATAATCATAAATCTTTGCTCTGATACCAAACATGTAACACCCCACTCCTAAAACTGGGTGAGCGTGCTACACCCTACCCTTAAGAAAGGGTGAAGGAAATTACTAATTATAGCTGAGCTAATAATCTGATCACATTTAATTCAATAAACTTTCCAATCCACTAACACAAGCATTTCAACATAATTTATCATTTCTCAAAATCAAACTAAGATTCCATTCATCTCACTATGCTTTGTACAAGCTAACATTTACTAATTTTTCACAACTTAAATACTTATAATACATCTCAAAATACCCTCTCACAAGCAAGCATAGATAACTTAAGATGCTGATACTTTAGCTACTCTGGCCAATCTTTTATAAAATTAGTACCGATAAAGAAGCTCTTTATGCTGACCTATGGTACTTCAATCTGTTAAGAAAAGAAAAAGAAACAACATAATGAGACTAAAGTCTCAGTGAGTGAATAAACCATTTAACTATGGAAAAATAAAAAATCAGTTGTGATGCTCATAATACATACATCATAAACAACTATTATGCTTTCAAAACCTTGTATGCTAAATAAGAATAAAGCTATGTAAATGATCATCGAAACAAAAAATTATTGGGCTACCACTGACTATACCACAGTGCACCCCTACCATGGGCAGTCAATACGATGCATCTGATATTGCTGGATCCTACTGAATATAATATTTTACAAGGAGATGCCGGTTGGGCTACTGTCGATCACACCATAATGTACCCCTATCATAGACTGTCGATACAGTGCATTTGATACTGCTGGACCCCATTGGATATAATATTTCATAAGGAGGTACCAACTGGGCTACATTCGACGATCCCACAGTGCACCCCTATCATCATAGTCGATACAAAGCATCTGATACTGCTGGACCCCTATAGGTATACTATTTTCTAAGGAGGTGCCAGCTATTTTTATGTTGTATGAAATACTAATGCTGATGCTTATGCTGGATGCTAATGTCAATATGCTAGAAAACTAAATTACATATGCTGAAAAGCTAGCTCAAAAGTATTTTAAAATCAAAACAATCATCTGTCCAAACTGGATAGACAAACATATCTATATATTCTTGAATAGCTTTTCAATATGATTTATTTTCTATTTTCATGCTTGCATATACATAAGTTAAGCTGAAAAATAACAGAAATTAAACTTACTCTTTAATCAATTACTTCTATAATAAATATCATAAGAAAAATACCACAATTAGATAGAAAATCTACTCATCTCATAATGACTGCTACAATATTTTTACCTTGGTACTTGACTCATTTAAAGCACCCTTTGCTCTTTTCTTTTCCTATAAGAATTGGCATACACACACTGATTAACATGATGCTACATGATATATGAATAAAAGACACATACTTTGCTTCTTTGTGCTTGTTCCTAACTCTTCTAGTTCTTACTTTTGCTTTATCTTGTTTCACCCTGCTTTAGGGTTAGCTAAGGTTTGATATAACTCAAGAGTTTCCAATGAATTGACTATATTTCATATTTATCATCTATCTCAAATTCAACCAACACAACAATACTATCTACTTGCAGAAATAGTTCAAACAGATTTTAATAAAATCGCAGTAACACCAATTCTTCACATTTAAGTTCACAATTTATATTTCAATTCATCAGAACATCAAGTTTTATAATTGTCATTAAAAATTTAACTTAAATTCAAGTAACATAATAACCTATTTGCTGAAATTTCAGACTGATTTCATTAAAATTCTGACAGCAGTAATTATCCTTAAATTCTAGATTAAACTCATAATTTAATTTACCAAAATATCAAATCTAATAATCATTATTCAAGATTCAATTTAGTTCTAGTTTAGGGATCAAAATTCTTATCTCAACTTATCAAAATTCTGCTGAAATCAATACTAGTTCTTTTCTTTTCCCACAATCAGAAATTTCAGCAACTTCCTTCTTTTCACTCAAAATCCCCTTTTTTTAGTTGAATTCTCTTTAATTTCTAACTGAGAATATGATGTTCTCCAGATCCTTTCCCTCTCTATCCATTCTGGTTTAATTCAAGAATTAAAACAGCTATAAGGAAGAACCAGTGGATAGGCTTGATAGGAAATAAAATAAAAACCTACTTGCCACTTGTCAACTTCCTAAAGAATCAACAATAAATGCATATACTAAGGTGCTGCTGACAAGAATTTTCAACCTTTTCTTCATGTAATCAGCTGCTGTGTAACCCTTAAGAGTCCCTTTGAAAAATCAAAATTTTAATACATTGGAGACCCACTCTATTTTTGTTGTTCTACGGCAGATGAGTTGACTCATCTGAATCTTGAGTCGGCTCACCACACACTATCACCTATTATATATATAAATTCATATAATTTTAGTATGATTTAATTCTCTAATTTCATCTCTAATTACTTGTTCATTTCAGCTTCATTTAACTTTGATTGATCTGCATCTTCAACTTCCTATAAGCTATGAATTTTTTCATCAATTTTAGGTTGATTTCTCCTTCAACTTATTACACAAATTCAATCCCAATTACTCTATATATGCTAATATTTTTTTCGCTATTTCTTCATACTACTAAGGTCTCAATGTTGTAATATAAATTCTGTATTCTTTCTTCTACCTTATTGAAGTTTAGCTTCTAATAATCACTAAGCAATTCTCGACAACTCTTCCCCTTCAAATGATAAAATATGCACTGTTCTTCATACTTTATATTTTTTGAATTCATACCACAAAACTACTTTACATATCATCTAAAATGCCCTTCCAAATATCAACTCATTCTATTTTAATTAATCACTAAAATTCAACTTCTAGGTCACAATTATCAATTCAATTTCTTAACCTCAAAGGTCAAACAGATTTATGCTTCATTAATACTTAGTAAATTAATATTTGAAGGCTCAAGTATATTATGAACAAAATACCATGTATATAAATGAATGCTAAATATGGATGCAAATTTTTCAAATCTCTATATTCTTGAACCAGGGTGTTACAAGGTTGTTCTTGCCAAGCCAATTAGTGTCGAGGTGCTCTTGGTGACCCCACAGGATCTTCTCTCATGCGGTGAATGAAACGATCCAGTCAGCCTCATTGAAGGAGCTTCTCCATCTCATCCCAAAAGTAGATGCAGTCTTCACTGTCATGGCCATGGTCCCGATGGTAGAGACAGTATTTTTTCTGTGCACGATTTTTAGATCGAGACTTCATCCTTTGTGCTCGGGGGAGCTGCCCCTTGATTTTCATAAGCACCTTTATTCTGGAGGCATTTAGAGAAGTATAATTGACGAACCTTTTTGGGGGGCACCAATGCCTTGGTGATTGGTGGTGCTATCATCGGGGGCTTCTAGGTCATCGACTTCGAGGAGTTATAGATCTTTGATATCGAGGTGAACTCTTAAACCACCGTCGATCCCTCGAGGGGTTCTCTCGACTGGGAGGAGTTTAAAACTTTGCTTTTCCCCCTCCATCATGGTTTGACTAGGGTGCCATGCTTCTCGAAGGCCTTGTCAGCTCACATGTATTTTTTGACCTGGTCCAGCATCTCTATGAAGTCCTTCTCTAGCAAGTATTGGAGGAAATTTTTCTGGAGTTTGCCTTTAAAGGTGGTCATAACGACCAACTGATCCAAGTCATGCACCTTTAGGGCAGTTGGCCACATTGAAGCGATTTATATAGTCACGGAGTTGCTCTCCTTCTGCTTGATGTTTACTAAGAAACCAGATTGTCAGTGTTGTCTTTTGCTAGTTGTGAAGTGGGCAACAAATTACTTGCTCATATGGTCAAATGAATGGATAGAGCCTAACTTCAAACCCGCATTCCAGTCCTGAGTTGCCTTCTTGAGAATAGAGGAGAAGACTCGACATAGAATTGCTTCACTTGCTTCGTGAAGGAGCATGAAAACTTTAAAGCTCTCCAAGTAGTCCACTGGATCAGTTGACCTGTCGTAGCTTTCTAGCTAGGGCATTTTGATGTTTCCAGACAGTGATTCCTGTATAATGTGATCATTGAAAGGTGGGTCGATCCAAAAGCCGACTTGATCATTTTGGTCCGTGGCTTGATGCTGCAATGCTTCAATTTGCCGATTCATCTCTTAGAGCTTACAATCCATGTTAAGATCGTGGGCCGTGAAAGCCTCTATGCGATGTGATGGGGACTAGCCCAGAGCGGATCCTTCGATGGAGAGAGGGGTTGGTGAACGTCTCCTCCACTCATGGCTCCAAGGCTGGCTCAGCCGCATTTGCCTACCTCAATTCAAATTTTATGGTGAAGATTGAGGAGGTTACTATCGAGGTATCTCCTGCACCAGACTCAGCTATTGTAAGGCATTGACTGTCGTAGTCAATGCCTGCACCTGAGCAAGGAGAGTGTTGAACTGGTCTTGGTTTACCTCCACAACTGGTGGGGGGGTGCTGCGGAGGTTCCTCCAGTTACTGAGCCAGAGCATGGTTCTCGACTGAGCCCCCAACCGATCGGGATGCCACAATGCTTGAACGCCTTGAGGACATCCTTCGCAGTGTCATGGGGATGGATCGCACTCTCCTTCCCATAAAGCAGGCCTAGTCCTTCCTCTAGCAGTAATCGGTTATCGCAAATTTCTAACTTTTATCGGAGGTGCTGGAGCAAGATAAAGCTCGATGAAAATGATGGTGACCGGACCTGAAAAGAAGTCTCTGACCGAAAGTGATTCCAACGGAGACTCTCCGATGCTCAAATCAACAATTCAGAGCAGATAGAAAGGAGTGTGTGAGAGAATTATGTGCCTCTTAGAATCCCCTAGTTGCCTCTATTTATAGAGATGGGAGCCATGGGAAGAAAAGGTCATTGGAGGCCATGCTACCTCCGTGAAGCAAATCCTCGACATTCTCACTTTGATTTTCATGAATTTGGTGGGTGGCGGCACCTTACACATTATGTGGCCCACCGCTTCCATTGATGACTTAAACCGAAGTCTCTAGGACCTGAAGGTTGATGTGACTTTACCCCATGTATAGCCGACCATTTTTCTTAATGGCTATGGCTTGAGTATCCAAGATTTAGTGGTTGATATGATCTTTTCCTGTGTATAGCCAGCCAGTCACTTTTCTTAATGGCTTAATTTGATAGAACCGTACGGGGGCTCTCTACTGATGTCGTGGTTAGCCACTTTCTTTAATTACTTGATTTGAGAGGGCCACATGGGGGCTCTCTGCTGACATCACGATTAGTCATTTTTCTTAATGGCTTAATTTGAATAGGCCATGCGGGGGTAGAGAGTGGGAGGGGTATACTTTGGCGGCCTGCTACATACACCGCCAAATAACAAGAGCTGTAATGGGTGCCTAGGTTGGGTTGACGTGGATGGGTTGGTGGCCCATGGTCTAAGGTACCGGTAAGGAGTTGAAAACCCATGTACAGATTGGTAGCTGACGTGGGGGTCGGTGGCTGACGCATGGATCAATGGCCGATGCATGGATCGACCATGACCACAATTCGCTCATCTCATTGGGTCAGATGTAAAAGTTCTACCCATAACAATTCTCTATCAAGTAAACATGATATGTTCGAACTTGCATGCTTGATTTGCAGAATCCTGAATAACTCGACTAATGATGAACCCACAATGAAAACTGTTGGTGCAAAAATCTGCTTGCGCCGGAGAAGCTGGAGTCGGGGAAGCCGCGGTCGCCGCCGGGACCTGCAAGGAAAGTCTAAACCGGAGGTGGGGTTGCTCCGGCAAGACCCTCCGACGCTCAAGTCAGTTCTCTGCCTCAACAAGAATGGAGTGCTCGAATGGAGAATTTAGCAGAGTTTTGGGATAAGAAAATGAGCTTCGAGAATAACGTATCTGGGTCCCCCTTTTATAGGCGGAGGAGACAACGGATTGATGGCGACGTTTGTAACCGTCTGGTAGTGGGCCGCCCATGGTCAGAGGAATTGATTGCGAAGGATAGTGGAGTAGACACGTGGCCATCACCGCGGCTTGCCATGCGGAATCTGTTACGTGGGGTGGAGCAGCGTTCGTTGTCGTGACTTGCCAGTGGATGGGGGAATCACCTGGTATCCGCCGCAGGAGGTGGAGCAGGTTCGTGGCCGTTATTGTGGCCTGCCAGGGGGTAGTGGAGCCATGCGGAATCCGCCACAGGAAGTGGAGCAGGGTGGCGATGGTTACTGCGGCCTGTCAAGGAATGATGGAACAGCGCGGAGTCCGCCACAGGAAGTGGAGCAGGATCATTGTTGTTATTGTGATCTGCCAGGGGGTGCGGATCTGTTGATCGAGGCTCGATAGTGGTCGAAGTTCGGCCTCTGTAGGAGTCCGGGAGGGGTCCTCCCTTCGGTTGAGGTCGTGGATGGAGTCCGGCTCCTGTAAGAGTCAGAACCCTCTGCAATCAAAGTTAAAGATGAAGTCCGGCTCCCGTAGGAGTCCGGACGAAGCTTACCAGCGGCTGATACTGAGGTCGGAGCCCGGCTCCCGTAGGAGTCCGGGCGGAGCTGTGCTGTTGTCGACGGCGGAGCCCGACTCCCGTAGGAGTCCGGGCGGAGCTGTGCTGGTGTCGGCAGTGGAGCCCGGCTCCCGTAGGAGTCCGGGCGGAGCTGTCCTGCTGTTGATGACGGAGCCCGGCTCCCGTAGGAGTCTGGGCGGAGCTATGCTGATGTCGGCGGTGGAGCCCGGCTCCCGTAGGAGTCCAGGCGGAGCTGTGCTGATGTCGGCGGTGGAGCTCGGCTCCCGTTGGAGTCCGGGCTGAGCTGTCCTGCTGTTGATGGTGGAGCCCGGCTCCCGTAGGAGTCCGGGCGGAGCTGTGCTGATGTCGACGGTGGAGCCCGGCTCCCGTAGGAGTCCGGGCGGAGCTGTGCTGATGTCGGCGGTGGAGCCCGGCTCCCGTAGGAGTCCGGGCGGAGCTGAGCTACTCGAAGTCGATTCCGTCGAGGATCTCGGCTGTGGGTATTTTATACCCAACACCAGTCCCCCCACTTCCGAGTTTGAATTTCAAGCGAAAGAAGTACACAGAGAGAAAGGTGGGTACAGCCGGAACCGTCTCTTCGAATCCTGCGCACTGCCGCCTCCAGATATTTTGGCATTAAATGAGCGCGTGCCGGAGTCTTTTCGAATTGGAGCGGTACGAGGGGATGCTTTGAAAATCCCGCAGGTACACTGGCCTAGGTACGGTACAATTATGGTCCTGCCAACCGTCAGCTGCTTTTAGCCGCCTGCCAGGGGGAGTGGGACACGTGTCCGGTGTGGACTGGCCTGGGGAGATTCGCGATCATTATGGCGTCGGATCCCAGGGTCTATTTAAACCCGTCCTCCCCCCTTCAGGTGTCCTACTCCATTTCTGATTTTTTGCTGGTGTCTGTCTTCTCTTCGAGAGCCTGCTCTAGTGAACGTCTTCTCGAGCCGTAGGCGCCTCCCGTTTCTCGCCCCCCAGGTCCCTCAGAGCAACATAGGTTAGTGCCAACCTTCTTCTCTCCGCCTAGGGGCTTCCCCTCTCTTCATTACTTTTGTACCTCCCTCCGGGTTGGCCTTCGGCGTCTCGTTCTCCTTTCGGTTTGCCTTTTTAGGATCCTTTAGGTTCTCCCTCCGAAACTGCTCAAAATGTCTTCCGACTCTTCTGCCCCCGTCAGTTCTGAGAGTTCTTCTGCTTCGAACCCCCAGGTCCCTGTCTCTGCGGACGAACCCGCATCCGGGGCAGGGCCTCGCCCGATTTTTGCACCGGGTGCCATTCCATGTTCGTCGACTCCGGATGAACTCCTTTTGATAAGGGCTCGATACGGGGTTCCTCCGGAGTACGACCTGGAGCTACCTGGCCCCTCTGACCGGGCCAACGCTCCCCCTCCTGGTCGCTTTTGTTTGTATCAGGAGGCATTTCGTGCCGGACTCCGGCTTCCGCTTCCTGTCTTCGTTGCCGCCTTCTTTCGCTTCTTAGACATTTCTCTCGCCTCTGTGGCCCCGAATTCCTTTAGATTTTTTATAGGGTTTCTCTCTCTGCCACATAGCCGAGGTCCAGCCATCCCTCTCCTTGTTCAGGCATTTTTACACCTTCAAACGCCATCCTTCAGCGAAGGACTGGTGGTATTTCTCCCCCCAGTTTGGTAAGAAGGGGTTGCTGAAGGGCGCCCCTTCTTTGATTCACAACTGGAAGGGAAAATTTCTCTTCGTCTACTGCCCGACCCTGGAACTGGGCCTGCCCCCTTGGGGGTCTCTGAGGGATTCCGTCCGTCGGGCTCCCAGCCTGGGAGAGGACGACCTCCAGGCCGCCCAGAAGCTTCTAAGTTATCCCGCTCCTTCCCTTCCTAATCTTCTGAGGGAGCAGCTTCTTTTCAACATCGGCCTGAGCCCTCAGGATCCAGCAAGTATTTATCTTTCCTTTTCTTGCCTTCTTCTTCTCTTTATTTTTCCCTTCCCGCTCTTTTCTTCCTCTTTCTTTCTCTCTTCTTTTATCTTCTCTCTTCTCTTTTTTTTTTTTTTTTTTTTCTCTGGACTGATCGGTGTCGCTTCTTCTTTCTTCTTTTCTTTTCCTGTTGTTTTTTTTTTTTTTTTTTTTAGCAATGGACGCCGAAGCCACGCGGATGCTCGCCAAGGCCATGAGAGCTCAGAAGAGGAAGGGCGCGACGGCCTCCGGATCGGCGAAGAGGGCCAGGGTGGAGACGAGCTTGGCTGCGCCCGTCCAGGCGACCCCGGCCATCAACATTCCTTCGGATGCCGAGCCAGCGGCCCCCCGGGCTTCCTCAAGGAGCCCGCCGACTGGGGCCCCCGTTCCGGGGGCCCGCCCCACGGAGGCGCCCGCCGCGGGGAGGAGGAGGAAATCGGTAGCTCGCAGGGCGAGCAGCCACCGAGCTGCTGCAGACGAGTCCGTCTGCTCCGAGGGGGGATCAGAGAACCCCTTCAACGATAAGGACCTGATCAGGCGGCTGCTTGATGGCTGCATTCTGTCCGACGTCGTGGAGAGGATCGACCGTGCCGATCCCGAGCAGCGGGCTTGGGATTCTTTGGGGTCCTTCCTTGAGGTAAGCGGATGTTTATTTGCATGGTCACTCGGCCTTTGTTGTAATTCTCTATCCGTCCTTGCAGATTGGGCACCAGCTCTTCGCCTATGTCGAGGCATCGAGCCGCATGAGAAGGGACCTCCTTCAGGCGGAGGAGCGCTGCCAGGCCGAGGTTGCTCGCCTTCAAGCGAAGACGGCCGAAGTAGCCGCCCTCCAGGAGGCCCTAGAGAGAGAGAGGCAAGCCCGGGAAGAGGAGAGACAAGCCCGGGAGGAGGAGAGACGAAGCTTGGAGGAGTCGGCGAGGAAGGCGGAGGCCGAGGTCGCCCATTTGGCCGAGCAAACTCCGGTTCTGGTCTTGGAGGCCAGGGCCCTTGCGGTGGAGGAGTTCAAGGCCTCCGCGGAGATGAGGGAACTGAACGTCCAGTTCGGCCTGGAGGCGTTCACAAAGGGGTTTGAGCTCTGCCGAGAGAAGGTGGCCAGCAGATACCCCGACCTCGATCTCGGCTTTCTGGAGGAGTCCGAAGATGAGGCCGGCCCTTCGTCCGCCGCTACCGCAATCGCACCCCCCGCGTCGAGCTCTCCACCTCCTGCCCCTGAGGTCTGAGACCTCCGATCTTGCGTCTTTATTTTGTCGCCATATTTCCTTTCTGTTTGTCTTCAAAATTAATCAATAAAGTCGAATTTCTTGTTGCGGATGGCCTCTCCTTCCCCCTTCTCCTCCTTTTCTGCCTTTCTTCTTGTAATGAGTCGGTCTTTGACGTTTGCACCTTCCGATGGCAGTGCCCTGCTGAAGCACTCCCCTTGCCCCTGGGGGTCCCGCTGAAGTCAACTATCCAACGGCTGAAAAAGGAGGTCCTTCACCTGACGAAGAAGTTGAAGAAGTCGGAGGGCGAGCTCCGCAAGTTGAGAAAATGCTATTCCGAGGCCGCCGCTGAGGCCGCCCACTTTAGGAGTCTCCAAGTGAAGGCAATCATGGATTACAGCCGGAGGAAGGCGAACTTCACAAAGGAGCTCGAGGAATGTAAGAAGAGCGCCAGCGACCGAACTTGGGCTCAAGAAGCCAGGATCAGCGCCCTTAAGGTGGAGCTGTCAGCTGCGAAGAGGAGGATCGGCCAGCTGGAAGGGAACTCATCCCGGCTCCCAGCGCGGGTTGATGATGAGCAGAAATGGTCGCAGAAGGTCTCCGACCTCCAGAAGCAGCTTCAAGATGCTGAGATGAGCCACGATGTGCAGCGGGCCAGCTGGCACCGGCAAGTGGAAGAGTACAAAGGGAGATTCCGTCAGACGACGGACGAGGTTGTTCGTCTCCAGAGGCAGTTGGTTACTAGGGCGCAGCTTACCAACGCCCAAGATACCGAAGAGCTCCTAGCCCTGAGAGGCACTATCGAAGGGATTTCCGTCTCCCTTGGGGAGAAGACGGCCGAACTTCAACAAGTGAAAATCCAACTGGCGCTCGAGCAGAAGGCCATCGCGGATGCAGAGGCAGAGTCCGAAGTTCTGCGGAAGCGGCGTCGAGAAGCGGAGGCAGAGAGCCGACAACTTCGTCAGGCGCTCCAGGATACGTTGCGGAGGAAGGAAGAACTAGAAGAAGCAGTGGAGAACCTGAGGCAGTCCTGGTTGAGGGATGGAGGTGATAACCCTAGGTCGGAGGGAGCAGGACCTCCTTAGAGCTCTTTTGTCTTCATGTAATTACTTTCTTTTTGTCGTTTTGTCTTTCTTTCCCTGGCCGTCCTGGCCCTGTAGTATGCATATCGGAAATAGAAAAAAGAGCGCTTTGTGTTACCTTGTCCACGCGTAGCGCGATATTGTCGTTTGTTGACCCTTTCTTGTCGTTTGGCTTGTTCGGCGTAGATGTCGTCGTGGGGGGGGGGCCTTTCCTTTCATCCGACCTTGTCATGCGGCCGAGTTTCGCCACCGTTATTAGCCCTTGCTGCAGAAGCGGCAGATGGAGCCCGGCTTCCGTAGGAGTCCGGGCGAAGTCTTCCTTGGCGGCAGAACCCGGCTCCCGTAGGAGTCCGGGTGGAGTCTTCCTTGGCGGCGGAACCCGGCTCCCGTAGGAGTCCGGGTGAAGCTTTCCTTGGCGGCGGAACCCGACTCCCGTAGGAGTCCGGGTGAAGTCTTCCTTGGCGGTGGAACCCGGCTCCCGTAGGAGTCCGGGTGAAGTCTTCTTTGGCGGCGGAACCCGGCTCCCGTAGGAGTCCGGGTGAAGCTTTCTTTGGCGGCGGAACCCGGCTCCCGTAGGAGTCCGGGTGAAGCTTTCCTTGGCGGCGGAACCCGGCTCCCGTAGGAGTCCGGGTGAAGCTTTCCTTGGCGTAGGAACCCGGCTCCCGTAGGAGTCCGGGTGAAGCCTTCCTTGGCGGCGGAACCCGGCTCCCGTAGGAGTCCGGGTGAAGTTTTTCTTGGCGGCGGAACCCGGCTCCCGTAGGAGTCCGGGTGAAGTCTTCTTTGGCGGCGGAACCCGGCTCCCGTAGGAGTCCGGGTGAAGCTTTCCTTGGCGGCGGAACCCGGCTCCCGTAGGAGTTCGGGTGAAGCTTTCCTTGGCGTAGGAACCCGGCTCCCGTAGGAGTCTGGGTGAAGTCTTCCTTGGCGGCGGAACCCGGCTCCCGTAGGAGTCCGGACCTTCCATTTTGCTTGAGCCGGCGCGAGGTTCTCGTTATCAGCCTGGCTTGTGGGGGCGCGTTAGGGCGCTGTAAGGCCTCTCCCCCCTCCGGTCTAAAAGAACCGGGCCTTCAACTTTGCTCATGTCAGGATGAGGTTCTCCTCCTATTCCTGACATGGCTGTGGGGGCACATTAGGGCGTTGCAAGGCCTCTCCCCCCATCCGGTCTAAAAGAACCGGGCCTTTGACTTTGCTCAAGTTAGGGCGAGGTTTTCCTCCTGTCCCTAACAGGGCTGTGGGGGCACATTAGGGCGTTGTAAGGCCTCTCCCCCCATCCGGTCTAAAAGAATCGGGCCTTTGACTTTGCTCAAGTTAGGGCGAGATTTTCCTCCTGTCCCTAACAGGGCTGTGGGGGCACATTAGGGCGTTGTAAGGCCTCTCCCTCCATCCGGTCTAAAAGAACCGAGCCTTTGACTTTGCTCAAGTTAGGGCGAGGTTTTCCTCCTGTCCCTAACAGGGCTGTGGGGGCACATTAGGGCGTTGTAAGGCCTCTCCCCCCATTCGGTCTAAAAGAATCGGGCCTTTAACTTTGCTCATGTCAGGACGAGGTTCTCCTCCTGTTCAGTTCTCCCGCTCCTCCTTGAGGTCCTCCGACGATGGAGTCGATGGTCCTGATAGGAGGCCGATCCCTGGGCTGCTCCTCCCTTTTCTGCAGTTCGGGTGGTGGGAGGGCTCTTGGCTGGTCTCCCCTACCCTCAGGCCTGCGGCGGATGAATCTGTCGAGTCGACCTCGCCGGATGAGCTCCTCGATCTCGTCCTGGAGCTGGATGCATTCTTCGGTGTCGTGGCCGTGGTCGCGGTGGTAGAGGCAGAACTTGTTGGGGTTGTGCTTCCCGGGGTGCGTGCGCATCCTCTCCGGTCTAGGGAGCTGCTCCCTGACCTCCATCAGCACCTGGGCCTTCGAGGCGTTGAGGGGGGCGTAGTTGCAGAATTTCCCTGGCGGGGAACCCCGCCGAAACCTGTTGTCCGGACTTCTCTGCCTGCGTGCCCGAGGTGGAGTATGGGCGCGCTTATGCCCAGGAGGGGATCGGGAGCGAGGCCGGGCTTCCTTTGGCCTCTTCTCAACTGCGGGTTTACTCGAATCTCCCGCCTGACGCTCCCTTATTGTCTCTTCGTCCTTCATCTTGAAGGCTTCTTCCGCTCGGGCGTATCCTTCAGCCTGAGCCAGTAGATCAGCAAAATCTCTGAGGTATTTCTTCTCCAGGGAGTACAAAAGATCATTCTTCTGAAGGCCACCTTTCAGGGCGGCCATGGCAACTGACTGGTCCAAGTTCAGGACCTCCAATGCCGCAATGTTGAAGCGGTTGACGTAGGCCCGTATGGACTCCCCCTCCCTCTGCTTGATGTTGATGAGGGACTCCGAACCCTTCCGGGGATGCCGGCTGCTGACAAAATGGGCCACGAATTGGTGGCTCATTTGATCAAAGGAAAATATGGTACCCGGCTTCAGAGCCGAGTACCAATTCCTTGCTGCTCCCTTTAAAGTAGACGGGAAAGCCCGGCACAAAATGGCGTCAGGAGCGCCGTGAAGCAGCATCATCGTTCGGAAGGCCTCCAGATGATCAACCGGATCCGACGTCCCGTCGTAGCTTTCGAACTGGGGAAGCTTGAAGTTCGGCGGGATCGGTTCCTGCATAATCATTTGGGAGAAGGGAGGGTCAGTGCAAATATCCTCACCATAAGCGGGAGGTGCGTGGCGGAGTTCTTCGATCCGCCGGTTCATCTCCTGGAGCCTCCGGTCCAGGAAATCCTCTCGACTTCGAGTCTCGAGGGTCCTTTGGCAGAACGGGGGCAGGGATCTTCCAGGGGTGGAGTCGTGGTCCGATTGAGGGCTCTCTACCCTCGGATTCGCCTTCCCAGGAAGGACGGGGCGGCTGGCCCAGGTGGCCCGCCCTACCGCCGGGTTCTGGCATTCTAGAGATGCCCCCTCCGGATGCGCCGACGCCTGTGGTTGCTGCTGCTGCATTGCTTGTACAGCTTCGACGAGGTCTTTGACCTGCTGCGTCAGCAAGTCAAACTGCTCCGCGCCGACCGCCGCCGTCGGAGGGGGAGGAGGAGGCTGAGAAACGGGAGGGGAGGCCGGAGCCTGAGATCTGGCCGCGGAGGCCGTGGACCGCCGGGTGGACGCCTTGCGCGGAGGCATTGAGTGTCGATCTCGCGGGGGAGGATTAGGAGTGGATAACGGAGAAACGGTCGGAGCCGGCTCCGTTGAACACCCCTTTAAGAACAAGGGTGCTGCGAAGACACGGCCCCTTCCTCTAGCGCCAATCCTGTTGGTGCAAAAATCTGCTTGCGCCGGAGAAGCTGGAGTCGAGGAAGCCGCGGTCGCCGCCGGGACCTGCAAGGAAAGTCTAAACCGGAGGTGGGGTTGCTCCGGCAAGACCCTCCGACGCTCAAGTCAGTTCTCTGCCTCAACAAGAATGGAGTGCTCGAACGGAGAATTTAGCAGAGTTTTGGGATAAGAAAATGAGCTTCGAGAATAACGTATCTGGGTCCCCCTTTTATAGGCGGAGGAGACAACGGATTGATGGCGATGTTTGTAACCGTCTGGTAGTGGGCCGCCCATGGTCAGAAGAATTGATTGCGAAGGATAGTGGAGTAGACACGTGGCCATCACCGCGGCTTGCCACGCGGAATCTGTTACGTGGGGTGGAGCAGCGTCCGTTGTCGTGACTTGCCAGTGGATGGGGGAATCGCCTGGTATCCGCCGCAGGAGGTGGAGCAGGTTCGTGGCCGTTATTGTGGCCTGCCAGGGGGTAGTGGAGCCGTGCGGAATCCGCCACAGGAAGTGGAGCAGGGTGGCGATGGTTACTGCGGCCTGTCAAGGAATGATGGAACTGCGCGGAGTCCGCCACAGAAAGTGGAGCAGGATCATGGTTGTTATTGTGATCTGCCAGGGGGCGCGGATCTGTTGATCGAGGCTCGGCAGTGGTCGGAGTTCGGCCTCTGTAGGAGTCCGGGAGGGGTCCTCCCTTCGGTTGAGGTCGTGGGTGGAGTCCGGCTCCTGTAAGAGTCAGAACCCTCTGCAATCAAAGTTAAAGATGAAGTCCGGCTCCGGTAGGAGTCCGGACGAAGCTTACCAGCGGCTGATACTGAGGTCGGAGTCCGGCTCCCGTAGGAGTCCGGGCGGAGCTGTACTGCTGTCGATGGCGGAGCCCGGCTCCCGTAGGAGTCCGGGCGGAGCTGTGCTGTTGTCGACGGCGGAGCCCGGCTCCCGTAGGAGTCCGGGCGGAGCTGTGCTGGTGTCGGCGGTGGAGCCCGGCTCCCGTAGGAGTCCGGGCGGAGCTGTCCTGCTGTTGATGGCAGAGCCCGGCTCCCATAGGAGTCCGGGCGGAGCTATGCTGATGTCGACGGTGGAGCCCGGCTCCCGTAGGAGTCCGGGCGGAGCTGTGCTGATGTCGGCGGTGGAGCCCGGCTCCCGTAGGAGTCTGGGCTGAGCTGTCCTGCTGTTGATGGTGGAGCCCGGCTCCCGTAGGAGTCCGGGCGGAGCTATGCTGATGTCGGCGGTGGAGCCCGGCTCCCGTAGGAGTCCGGGCGGAGCTGAGCTGCTCGAAGTCGATTCCGTCGAGGATCTCGGCTGTGGGTATTTTATACCCAACAAAAACCTAAATAAAGCAACCCAAATTCAAGCCAGACTTGTCTGTCATTCTTCATCCTAGAGTTTCATTCCATCTAATATCCTCCTCGGACATACGATATGCTTATATTTAGGATAGTTTTTATTAAGAACTTATGATGTGTGAAGTATACCCAAATTTTCTGAGAATTGGAATTTCCTTGCATGTCATTATGGTTTTTCGAATCTTTACATGGGTTAAATTGTTTTTTGGTAATATATACATGGGTTAAATTGTTGGCGGTGCATATATTGTCAGATATTGCAGAAATGGTTAAACCTGAGAAAAACTTGTGTTTTATGTACAACAATATTAACTCTGTTGCTAAGACTGGCAGTTCATTATCCATGTGGATCTCTAACAGGGATGGCATGAAAGTTTGAGATAGAAAAACATGTGACCAGGAACTTAATTCACAATTTACAGAATTTGAAGTACCAGATGGAAGCCAGATTGGCAATGTGTTTTTCCATAATCACCTTCTCAATTCAAGAATTGATTCAGTAATTTCTGGAGTTTTTCTAAGGATTTTACCTGCTGATGAAAGCCGGAATTTAAGTTCCGGAATTAGAACTTTGAGAAAAACCAGACTCCGGTTTCAGGCCTCATTGCCGAAGCAAGGAGGTGAATGCCCACGGATACAACATGCTCGAGCTATTAGGTTGGAAGCCTCTTATGGGAGTTTTGTAAGTTTCTCGCGGAGCCTTCTAATAAGAAATCTTTGAACAGACCTATCAGTGAACTTGGTTGATAGGATGAACCTGCAATGACTAGCCAACTTAACTGCCTTTAGATCAAAATTCAGACAAATAATGGGTTCAGCTGAAACTTGTCCTGTGCATTAATTTTGTTTAAAATGTTTAGGCCTAGGAATACATTAACCTAAACATGGTTTATGATTTTTCTTATAGGACCACATGTACATCTATGCCTGGTTCGGTGCAGTTCCAGCAGAAATAAATTGGCATCGCCACAGCTGAGTGTCATATAGACAACCATGAGAGGAAGGTAAATGATATGGTGAATGAGGATTTCAATTTATATGGTCCATTATATGGGCTATTGCTTGGTACAATAGTAAAAGACTTAGTCTGACAAGCATAATAGTGCAGGTTCAAGTCCTGCGACAAAATGCCAAAAGCAAATTCAGGGCCGCGCTCATGACCCTGGATTGCTGAGACCACAACTGAGTAATTGAACCCCATTAGATGGACAATCCTTGGGAACAGTGATACCATAAATCAACTTTTATAATGAATACTTGATCACAATTTTCGGGATGTTATGTTCGCTGGCTTCCTAAGTGCATGAGTTTCTTCTTTGCCCACTGTGATGGCACTTCTAGTCAGTTTAGAGCAGGTTTATCCACCAAAAAGTTTGTGCAGGCATCCAATGAGGCCTGAAAACTACAAAGGATCACTGGAATATCCCGTGAAAGTAAAGTTGCAGTCTATGTATAATTTAAAATTTTTAACTAGAAATGATCAGGCAATATCATGTTAATATTGTAAAAGCATCAAATAATGGAAAACAAATAAAATTCATGGAAGCTTGCTACAAAAATTAATTATGATGTTAAATAGTATATTTTGAATGTCCATGTGATTAATTAACAAAGAACATTAAAAACTATCCTCAACAGTACATATCTACTATCATGTTCCAAAGCTAGTTTCTGATGCTAAAGTTCTTGCCAAGATAAGAATGCCACGACAAAGCAATAGAAAACTGCTATAAACACTGTTAACGATGTTTCAGACCTTGGGTATACAAAATTATCAGGTCTTCCACATTGCCACCTGTCCGATGATCAAAGAAAACAGTAACTTCGTTTATTAGGAAATCATCTGCAGATTCTGCACCACAAAGCTCTAAATGCTAACCTTGGGCTTTGATGCATTAATCAGCATCAGCTCCCTGACAATGACTTGTGAAATTTATATTTGTGATATTCAATACATATATAATAAATAGAAAACAGAGCAAACCACATTACAAGCACCTAAGCAATTTGTTAGTTGTCTCCATTCGATCTACTTAATAATATCAGTCAGCTCCTAATTTGACAACAATGATTAGGATTGCTCTTGTAGGCACCTGGCGCACCTGCATCTGAAGCCATAATCAGCCAGTTGCACTTGCCTCTCATCATATGGAAGATCCTCATCGATATATGAAATTGTGATCTGCAGAATTTTTCATGTAATTAGGATATGGAGTTGAAACAGCAATTCACATACTGTTAGCTCAAAAAAGTTGTCAGAACAGAAGATGTCAATTTTTTTAAAAGCTACAATGTCAATCCAAGTCATTCATTATAAATGGTACCTCCTCTCCTATGGAAATGGGTCGAAGTGCAACTATTACTGCATGGCCGTCCCTATCCTGTGATAGAAATCAAATTTCACATCAGTGGGAATGGAAACAATAATTTGAGAATCATATTACCTTTTTTGCAATATTTGAACTTTGAGATGTGGAAGTAAAACCTATTGGAAGTAAGCAAATAACAGGAGCAAGAAAAAAGAAACACGTGTGCAACTTATTTCCATTTGAACTTCATGGATGCATAGAGCCCCTAGCTAGTATCCATAATACCACACCCTCTAAATTCACCCAAGATTTTCGCCATCATGGACCCATGACACCAGGTAAATTAAGGAACTTAGAGTTATTCCATCATAATGCAGAAGTTCTAACCCAAGGACATTAGTCTTCCGAAATATGATAGACAAGAAAACTGCAGGATAAAGATTATATTCTATTGTTTATGAGACAGTAATTAGTACCAAGTTTTAGAGGTACACTTCTGATAATTTATATGACAAAGAAAAAGCTAAGAGAGGCTTTAGTTTCAGAACTGAAGGTTCCAACCGGACTTGAGGAAATTAAGCCCACCACACTTGTCCTGATTTTGGATGGGCCTGGGTAGGGGTTTTCAGCCCACTGGGTCAGGTCAGGCCTAACCATTAAATTTGAGGTTGGGCTCAAGTTTCGACACTAAACTAATAAATATAATATTATATTTGAGTTATACCTCACTCAAACTCACTTTACATCCATTCCATCTCGATTGTCTCCTCCCTGCATGGCTCTACCCTCATCCCTCACTCTCCCCCATGCATCTGGGGCACGAAACTATAACCACTGTTGGTTCAAATGCTCCTTCTGTTTATCTCTCCCCTCTCTAGTGACCCAACAACCCTCCCAGTGCTCTTTCTTGGTCTGCGCTTCTGTTCACTCTCAATCCCCTGTGCATCATCTTTCTCCATCAGAGCCCCTCTCATGTGTTGATCAATGCCCCTCCTCTCTCCCTCTTCATCACCTCACCAAGTTTTCATCCATTTTCTTCATCCTCTTCACGCATCCATCCCTCTTTTCTTCTTTTCAATAGTTTTCTCCATTTCTTTCTATTCTCTTTCTACTAGTCCCTTTTTCTTCATTTTTTTTTCCTCTTCTGCTTCTTGTTTTTCCCTCATTCCTAGCTTCATTATCAGCCTCTCATAACCAAGAAAAGTCTACCACAGTAATCAGCCGCCGCTACCAGTGCTGTTGGAAAACCAATCTAGTCCAACACTTCAACTAGTCGTTTCCCCTCTCTACTAAGAGCATTCCAACCACAAGCTTTTCACTCTTCTCTAAAGTCCTTTATGATCCCCTAACTATTATTTGAAGATTTTCTAGATCAATCCAAAAATTTCATAAAGCTTGCAACCTAAGCTTGAAAATCCAATCATGGCCTTATGTTATAAGTATAGCCCATCTTTTATTTAAACCAGGTCCTTTTCATCTAAATCAATCCAAACACTAGTTTTTGGGGCCTTCTCTATGCCCTAACAGTCTTCAAAGTGCAGCAGAGGACAATGAGAAGAACACATTCATTCTTGAGATCGGTTTAGGTGGACAGAATGCACCTTTAAATCTTGTGCATGGACAGCAACTGTAAAGAGTAAAGCGATGCAAGGTCTGGGACTCATGCATCAACAGTAACTTGCTACATGCTTATTAGGAATATATTGTGACACTTTCTCTATTTTAAGTACTACAGCCTGATTTCTAAATGCTATGTCCTGAAAATCGACCTTCATTTCCTGCTGCTCATTCAATTTTTGCTCCATAAAACAGAAAAAAACCCAGATCCGACTAGAAAACTTCCCTTTCCATTTTGCAACACTGCATTAGATGTTCAAAAGTTCCTAGCATCCTGTTGTATAGAAGTTCATAAGAGAACTGAGGTCCAAAACCAAGATTCCTTGTGTGGAGATCCTAACTAAAAATTGAGGTATATAAATGTAGATGACCCCAAATATCAGATGCTGTTTAAAAGCAAATGGCACTCACCACCAAGATATGCAAATACTCCCTTCTTTTTCCTTATTTTGTAGTCATCTTAGTTTCCTTTTATTTTAGAAAACAATGGAAGCTTATGCAGTCAATCTTTTCAAAGTCCTTTGAAAAATGATGTGGCAAGAACTTAGCAACAAAAATGGCATGGTAGAACTATTAAGGACATCATCCTTTCTAAACCCCCATGCCTGTACCTATTCTCATGCCCATTCACTTATTCCCAAGAGTAAATGATGTATTCCTTTACATACCCTCAAATCATCAGTATACTTTCTTTTAGGCTGAGAACTGAGATATGCAAACAACTCCAATAGGCATGGTGCATGATCAAGTGTTGACAACACCAGTGTAGTGAATGTTATCAGCCTATATGATGTCAAAATACATGAACAGATAATTTTGCAAATGAATGGACGCATCGCCACTCCATCATATCTATTTATTCATGGGAAGAGAATTTTCTGCAGTTGGTTTAGGATTTATGTGATTGATGGAAAAAAAAGTTTACTTGAATTTGAGGCTTTGAACTGTCATTGTGTTGTATAAGCTCCACACAGTATATCAATCTCATAGTTTTTGGATCTGGAATTCGTTAGCCACTTTAAGGCATAACTTGATGAATATTTGTTCCTCCGTGCAAGTCCACGCGAAAGTTGATTGCGCATAACTTCATGATTACTTGTTTCTCTGTGTATGAACATGTGAAAGTTGATTGTGGGCCCTGGGATTTTTCTAATAATATATTTCTATAATTTTGCTATTATGGAAGCCAAAAGAGTAGTTCAAAGCTCACCCAAACAATTTTTTCATGCGATTCCAATTTGTCCAATCACAAATCATCAGTTATCATGCACACGCACAGTCAATCCTAGTTAAGATTGTTTCCAAATACATCCCGCCGCTTTCTGGAAAAGAGTTAAAGAATGGTATCACCTGCAACTTGGCTTCACTCGACTCATCACTCAAACCTAAGCTTGTAAAAGATCTACATGAAAGAAGTCAAAATACAGCAGATTCATCTTTTTTTCTCATTTTTCCATTCTGACAGGTGATCTTGACATGAACGAAAAGAATAAGCGTATGTGCATCTCCACACCTAAGTTTTATAATCTGAGAAATTTGGTTCTGAGAACATGAATTCTTCTGTTTGTTTTGCAGGAGGCTGGTGCATAAGAGGTGAAATTTTAGACACTATAATTATGGATCTGAGAATGGAGTAAGCTGGAGAAGCATGCTTGGCTCCCTCCCAGAACTTGACTTCGAAGTCAAATTTGGTCTTTTTGGGTGAACTGGGAAATCAGATTGCAGTGTTAGGGTTAAGGGGAAACAAAAAGTGCTCAATTCCAACAGAACTTGAGTTCAGGCCCCTCGGTTATGAGAAAATACAGACCCAATTGTCAACATGAAAGGAAATGAACGATTGAATAACTTCAAACAGGCCTCCAATCAGTTCCCTAGTAATAATCAAATGCAGATAAGTGTCTGCTTACAATATATACATATCTCAGAAATCAGAGGCAATAGGTCCACTTGACTTCTTATGCTTCACTGAACAATCCAAAATCAAGCCCTATAAATGTAGGAAGTCATATATATATATTACAAATATAGGAATATCCTTCATGTACATAATGCAAGGATGGAGCAGCAATAGAAGACTACTAACTTTCACCACCTCCTTCAGTAGACACCTTTTCCTCGGAGGCATAATGGATGGGCAGCATATAATTCAAAATAATAGGATCATAATAATTTAGGAAAAGATTGTACCATTTATATTTAGCAAGGTATTGGCGAACACACATATTTTCTTAATAAATCAATAGATGTCAGCATTGCTATTTTGAATCTAAATTTTTTCTATAATAAAATCAAACATTACCTCATCTCTTTTGAATGCTTTAGCATTTGGACAGCATGAATGATTCATACAACTTTGCAAAGGGAAGAATGCAGTCCCTGATAAACAAGAAATCAGAGTATCATGGAAATAATACTCATGTAGGTAGTAACATTTCAGGGAAAGAATACAAGCCAAATGACATGATTATCAATTCAAGTTAGAATCCTGTAAGAAAGCATTGACAATGATTATCAGCTTGTACATTTTCACAGCTATATAAAACAACTGAAGACCACATAGCCGAAATGGTTAGTTGTTAATAAATTTAATCTACTACACAAATAGGCAGACCCGTGTTGGCTAACTATTTGCTTTTCTTTCAAAAGTAAATGGTAAAAATATACATAAAAACCCATCTTCTAGTAACTACTTTCAGTCATAACAGGATATGCCAATAATTTTTAATGTTCATATTTACCATTAAATGAAAGTTTCTTTTTCTACTTGTGGCGCAAGATCTGTTTTTAAGCATAAATTAGGGAAAGCTGCTGTTATACTAAATGTTGATGCATGTTTTCACATGATACCCTCAGTTTGTTGCGTCATCTTACTTATCCTCAAAAATTGGAACTTCTACTTGGGGTTTCACAGCTAAATCTAGATGCTCTCTCGAACAAGATAATGCATCATCTATATTTTAAACCAAGACTAACATTTAGTAAAAGTAGAGTAATTCTATCTATTTCTTTCATGATATTGTTCTAAAATGCAACCACCTTGGTTATATACAAGAACAGACATCATACATGCAAGTCCAGATCGCTTTAATGAATACAACCAGGGGTGAGAATGGGCTGGACAATATCAATGCAGATATGTTTCCGTATCCAGATATATACCCAGATATGGATACAAATTTCAGCATGCGACTGAAATCCATATCCATGTCCATCAAGTAAAAGCGGATATGGATATGGAGAGACAACTATCCAATCTACATCCAAAGTTCTGTTTGCAATGCTATTCAGTTTTGTATAGCTCTAATAAACTTAAAATAAGTGGCAAAATTACTAGACCTGTAACTTTAGTCAGACCCTAACCCTGATGACAAGAAACCTACAATTATGCTGATAAACCATCTGCCTGTAACCCAGCAGCAGCCAACCAATTTGCTGACACATTCTGCTATTGGGCTACTAGAGTGGACCAATCAACTCTGACATAGAATAGATCCCGGAAAGTCCCCATTTGTGGCCCACAGATCTCTTCTTGCTGATCGGCCCTTTCCTCGATCAAGCCTTATTTCCATACTAGATTGCATCTTTTGCTTGAAATTCAAAATTAATCACCATTCCTCCGCCAAAGTGCAATTAAAACACTAGTTTTTTGGCTGCTGCAGTTCCATGTTGCAGCAGCCACATCCCAATTTTTCTGTTCCTCAGTCCACTTCAAGAACGAACCTCGACTTGCTTATAGCATGCACTGCCACACTGACCCAAATCACCTGGTTCGGGGCATACCAAACAACAAATGCAGAACCGGATTGGTTCAGGCGATCAGTTCAGGACTTAGTGTGAACAAGCCCAAACTTCTCCAAACCAAGCTGAATGACCTAGTTCCACTTGGTTCCCAGACTCTATTTGAAGGCTGAACCAGCCCGCCCAATTATCTTCAAGCCCACCACCCCAAGCCTCTTGCCCATGATCCTTTGCAAGGTTAAGACCCTCGCTGCTGGGGCTTTTTGCTTTTCACCATCACAGCTGCTGACTTTGAGAATGCCAATGATAAGGCCGACAACAGGTACCCCCAAGGTTCCCGAAGCCGGAACCAAGACCCTTGCCAGCCGGCCGGCAGTGCAAGAGAGGAAGAGAGGGGTAGAGAAGGAGAGGAAGAGAAGGAGAGGGAGAGGGGGGAGAGGGCCTCCAGCGGCCGTCAAAGCTCTTTCCGAGCTCTGTAAGGGCGGATGGAGGGAAGAAGAGAGAAGAGGAGATCTCATCGGATCACCGGAGGCCCTTGGAGGCCTCCGGACAGGCGGTGACGCTGCCACGAGCTCTCCGACGGCCGACGAGCCAACGCCGAGGGAGCGGAGGGTTGCCGACTTCATCCGTTAAAAATTAAAAAAAAAATCAAAATATGTGCGAACCCCTATTTCGAACTAGAGGATGGCGGAGGCTCTCCTTCGGCCTTGACCACCCTCTGCTCCCTCGATGCTGGCTCGCCGGTCGTTGGAGAGCTCGCGTTGGCATCGCCGCCAATCCGAAGGCTTTCGAGGAACTCCGATGATCCGATGAGGTCTCCCCCTTCTCTTCTTCCCTCCCTCCATCCTTACCGAGCTCGGAAAAAGCTCCGACAACCTTTAATGACTGCCGAAGGCCCTCTCTTCCTCTCCCTCTCCTTCTCTCCCCCCTCTCTTCCTCTCTTTCTTCTCCCTCCCTCCAAGATGGCCGCTATGCCATTTTTTATGCCGAAACCGGACCGATATCCCGCCGGTACAGTTCGGCATGGCCCGACGAACGGTGGGTACCTCTCTCCCTCTCTCTCCCCCTCATTCCAGAATACCTCAGGTCAGCATTATATGTATCGGTATTGTACCAAATTTAGTAGTTCAGCAAACCTTATAAGCCATCATTGATTGTATGGTTTCTTGACACCATTCTATTGATTGGTGTGAAAACACTTCACATCACCCAAAGGAATTTCAATGTTTGAACCAACTCCATTGCTTTGGCAACCTCCTGAATTCTAATCTTGCATATAGTTTCTATATATAGATTGTTATTTTATTGCTGAAATAATTACATTGGGTCTCAGCCTTATATGTTGCATGAATTGTATTTAACTTGCATTTCATTAGCTCATAGTTGATATATTCTTCATATCTACCAAGTTGGTATTAGATCTTGCAATGTACAGGTGCTTTCTTTATTAATTTAATTTCAGATGTTACTGATGCCATTCTGTTTTTTTTTTTTTTTGGTAAGACTGATGCCATTCTTTGCTGGTGCATTACATCTATGAGGTGCATATAGAGTCCTCCCTTGGGTTGTCCTACATTTATAGCTCAACATATGCCATAATATGCCCAAAGATGTCAAGAGAGTGGAAAGCATAGAAAATAGGTCACGGTTCCAGAAAGATACCACAAAATGCTTAGGATCATATCCCAATGAGTGGTGTGCAAGGTAACCTCAGATTACGTGATCATGTACGAGGCAATAGAAATGTCTAGTGTCAATGTAATCGGGTCAATCTAGCCACATACAAAGTGATAGTTGTGCAAGATTAATAAGTAGAATAAGAATTAAAAGGATGGAGCTTTAATGAAGCATGATATAAATCATTGTCATGGTGTAGATCATCTCTAAGCACGGGATATTAGAGCAGTTGTTTCTTTTCTTGAGAAAGCGGAAACCATGGATTATAGAACCTTCATCTCAAATTGGCACTAAACATGCTTTTTAGCAAACCATGACAAACATCATGATGGTGAGCTTTGGCGCAATGTTAACATTGCTCCATTGTGATCTGGATGTCATGGGTCCGAGACATAAAAACAGCCTCTACGCACACGAGGAAAGGCATGTACATTTGACCCTCCCTAGATCCTGCAGTTAGGCCTGCAAATGGGTCGGGTCGGATCGGGTCTTGAGTGATCCCGACCCGACCCGATTTCCTGATCGGGTCTTGATATTGGACCCATACCCATCCCAATAAAAAATCGGATCGGGTCGGGTCGGGTCCATAGACGAATTTATTGACCCATTGGATCATTCGGGTCGGGTTGGGTCCATATATAACCCAATCCCAATCCATGAAATGCGGGTCCGGTTCGGATCTAATTCGGATCAGATCGGATCATGGGTTTAAAAATCTACATAAAGTGGAATTAGAGGTCACATCGACAGCAAAATAGCATGGCCATATCTATCTTTTCATATAAATATTCTCTCCTCTCCTCTCTTCCCACGTCTTCTCACTTCACCATTCATAAATACAACCTTTGCAACAACCATTCATAAAATTTTCAAGTTAAGCATGTTAGTACATACATGCATACACATTATACTTTATAGAAAATAAAAACAGCCAACATGGACCCCATCAAAATGGGGTCACCAAATGAGCTATGAGAGAGATGGCTTCACACAGAATAAGAATGGTATTATGCAGGGTATCAACCTGAAAAGAACCGCAACAAAAGCACTAACTCACCATACCTTGACAACAAACTGCATATTCATCACCCAGAGCATCTAGAAAAGGCCGTGCAACCGTTTCAGCTTCATGCTGCAGCAGGTAATATTCTCTGATACTCAGGTTGATTCAAGTATAATGAATATGATAGGTGTTAAGCACAGAGATGGTAACCTTTTCTTTGCATGGAAGATCATCAATATATATGAAATAGTCCTCCACTGGTGATGCCACAACTAGGTCACTGCATATGGCAATTCACAACCAGAGTCTTTATATAACAAGAAATTATGTAATGAAGGAGATTTCTTAATAGCAAATAAGGAAGAATGTTTAGCAACATATTTACCGAGAAGAACATAAAAATATCAAAGGGAAAATAAGAAGGCGAAAAACTATTAAGTCAATCATGAATAAGAAGACAAATATCAACAGGAGAACTGTAGACAGACTCATTACTTACAGATTATTCAGCTCAAACATACCAATAATGTGCCCATAGATTTCAAGAGAAAATACTTAGTACAGTCAAGGATAAGTTTGAGAAAGCAAATCTGATACAAGAAAATTATCATTACTCATTAAGGAGATCTTGTAAACTTCGGTCAGCAGAATTTTAAAGGATGTTCAAACTGAAAAGGATACAGGGTGCACATTCATCATCGAAGATGGCTTCCTTGAGAAGCTTTAGTGACTGAAAATCAAAAAAAAGAAAAAAAATAAAATAAAATAGTATGTTTCAGGAAAAAGTTCAAACATGATTACAGTTTCTACATTAGAGGATGCTGACTTCAGAGGTCCACATTAAGAAACATGGTCACTGATTGGATGGATAAAAGGTGCTTGTTAGCTAAGATAAATTTTTATGATAAGCAGAACTCATGAGCCATAAAATTCTCTAGGCCCCTGAACAAGGACAGGAACTAGTGTAAAGAAACAATGGAAATCCATATTTCCTACATAAAAGCAGCAAACCCCAATCATAAGCCACTAGTTGTATATTCTGTTCTGCTTTCTCCGTGTATACATCTTATCATATCCAAAAGTCCATTCTAAATTTCAAAATTACAATCATATAAATACAAAATTGAAATTGAAAGAAACTGTTAGTTAATCATTACAAGGAACTTTCAAAAACTTGCAAGGAAAACCCACATGGTGCAAGGTTTGGCGATCACCTGTCTCTAATCAATCAAGCAAACTTGATCTAAACACTCAGTATTTACCTTCCTGTAGCATGATAGCTTTTAATTATTAGTTAAACATAATGAACATATAGAACTTCGTAGAATGTCAAGTTGTAAATAGTCAATTTCCTAGGCATTTCGTGCAATATTCATATCATCTAAAGATCTTTGACATTAAGCAGCTTTTGGATGATAGGAGTCATTCACTGACAACTCCTGACTGATGGTAGCTTCCACTTATGAAGATGAAGCGAAGAGTTTTGGCAGTTGATTGATTGCCCAATTCCTATTTTTCTAAGGACAACTTACATCACCTTGGAAATTATCTATCATATACCAAAAAATCAGGGATAGGAAGAAAATACAACTGGTAAGAACCCATCTTAACCTTGTCTTCACAGCATGCTCCCATGGAGCAGGAGTTATCCACAGATGGTCTATTTTCCACATCCAAACGGGCCCTAAGGGTGGTGAAATTTAGTATGACAGAAAGTAAAGATTCACCGAATATACCGGGAGCCGGAAACAACTAGGGGATCATCCTGCACATATGCTATATATGGAGGTCATAGTGAGCAAGATAAGAACCAAAAACCTTAAAACAGCCATAAAGCAATTGAATCTTCTGCATGCCTGAGGCAGAGAAAGACAAATTGCTTGTCACATTCTGGACTGTTGCAGAGTTAGTGCCATTGCTGCTGGACATGAAACTGCTAAGGGTACTCAATATCAAAAATCAAATGCTCAGAAAAGTCACTTGAGGCATGATGATTAGCATGTTCAAGCACTGCAGTATCTGTAGGCCAGTACTGCAAATAAGGTTGTTGCTTTTTCTTGAGCTGACATTTGCCTTCATGTCTTTAAGCTCCTTCCAGTAGCAGCAGTGATTTTATGAAGGGACCTAAAAGCTTAGCAGGGGATTTGAGATGTGGACTAAGTCATCAAAACTAGCATTTCAGCAATGAGTACCTAACACCCACCGACTCCCCACCAAAAAAAAAAAAAGGGAAAAGGCAAAAAGCTTAAACAAGCCTAAATCCATGATAGATGTAACCACTGTTATTCTGACCTAGGGTACAAGCACATGAGACTACTAAAGTTAAAAGGATTTTTTTACATATATACCCTTGCACGTATGGTTTATTGCATAATTACCATTCAAAACTCATAATTTGCATGTATACCTCCGAAATCATCCTATTTTTGCATAGGTACCTCTCTTGTTAGATTTTTGACCGGCAATGTTGATAAATAACTGTTTTAAGTATCAAATAACTTTATCACCATTTGCATTAATGCCCCTAAAAATTTATGAAAAAATGTAGCCCTTCAAGGGTATCCTCAAGAAATAAAGGATGATTTAAGGGCTATACATACAAATAGTGATTTTCAAATGGAAAATATGCACACATGCATGTATGTATGTATGCATGCATGGAGGTATGCATGTACATATGTACGGATGTATGTATGCATGTCTGGATGTATGTATAGATGTATGGACATATGTATGGATGTAAGGATGTATGGATGCATGTATGTGTTGGGTTCCGGTTGCGCAGCGGAATACGTTTTTCAAAAAATTTTTAACATGCTTTTAGCTCTTAAAAACAAGCAAACCGAAACCCAATCCCATGAAACCCTGCCGATTTCAAACAAACATAATATACGTAATATTTAGATAAGAATTATATCTTCAAGCAGATGATGATCTGATGCAAGTATGATCTCCACAAGACACCCACACGGATGTCCTCCGATGATAGTCCACATAGGATCGATCATGGACCTTCCTAATCTATTGCTACGCTGAAGACTACTTCACAAAAATTCAACAATCCTTCCTTCTCAAGGATGAAGCACACCACAAACTGAGCTTTCTAATCCCCACAATGAACAAACCTAATTCCCTTTAAATTTTTTTCTCGAAAGAATATGCCCTCTCTTTCTTAGATGTCCAATACTTGGTACATCAGCTTCTCAAGAAAACAGACAATATGCTTTTCTATTTGCTTTTCTTTCACTCTGATTTTTTTCCCTTCCTATTCTTTCTTTTCTTACTTATCTGATTCTCCTTTCTTTTTTTTCCAACGCCATTCCCTTTTGGAGCGCCCCCTATATATAATATATGAAGGGGTGTGTTTAACAACCATTGGCCATTACTTTCTCACGCGGCCAAACTCTTTGGCTTCTGTGTGTAATAATAGAGAACCGTGTGGGCGTGCCAACTCTTGGGGCGTTTAAGATAAGTAAAACAGAAGGACTCTTCCATCTACGCATAACTCCCTAGGCACCATCAATTATGACATGTAGAATTCTAAGAGGCATAAAACAGGACTCATCCTTCTGGGTGCTAGAAAGATAAGGAGGCATGGAGGTATTTCATCCCACATGAAACTCTTTCATGTGATGGGTTATGTGGCGCCATGGAGAAATAAGTTTGAGTCCTTATTGACTTGGTCAAAGCTCTAGAATTTAGATAAGATCAAACATCTTTGGGCTAGGTATTATTGGGAACTTGGGTTAACCCATGTGCTAGCATGCCAATTAAACCCATAGGATTTCTAATAAATCCAATTAGATTAGTCCATGATCAAATCCTTAAGTGTGTGACTTATTAGGTTCCCATCTAGCCAGCAGTAGACTCAGACTCATAACCAAACTAACTCAAATAGAAATAGATTAGCCCAAATGCATCAATTAATTAAAACTCCTAATTAATTGCTGAATTAAACTCTTTAATTCTTGCGAGTCCACGAGTTAAGATTGATATCTAGCAACATGTCATGACTATCCATAAAACATAGAATTTTGATAGAAATACCAAAAATATCCTTCAATGGTGATTTACCGTGCAATTCAATCCTTCAATCATACAACATCTCTGATAAGCTATAGATATGGAATCATATCAAGCCTAAATACTTATCCATATGTATCTCAATCTAAAGATATTGACCCAATTGATGATACATTAGTAACTCTTTTTAATTATCATCCTGCTTTGGCCAAAGACTTCTTGAGTCATCATCCTATGAGATCATATAAAATGTTCTCTCTTTATAAGAAGTGACCGATTTCTTGTTGACCACTCACAACCTTCATGCACACTTCACCATGCCCAGAACATCCCACACAAGTCTCAAAGAGTTATGTTAGGGTATGAACCAAAATATAGATTCATATACATAAGGTACTATGATGATCTCAAGTCTAAAGATCACTTGCACTACTCCCACTAAAGAATAATCAGCTGACATGCATATAAAGCTCCATCAAATATTTTCTCATTAGGTCAACTCAGTGAACTCATTCTCCAATGAACACTCACATCCTGTATTAGTGTCACTACACAAGTGATTATGAGATCAACCATCCGCTCCATCGAGCATACATAGAATGTGTCAGTCTTACCAATATCATTGATCCCTGAATCAATGATCCTACAACTGAAAATATTTTAGATTCGAACTATCAAAGATTTAGGTCTACTAGCATGATCTAATCATAGTCCTAAAATCATTGTCCTAATCTATGGAGTTCATTATAATCTTAATCAAGTATCAAAATGTAGCATATAATGAAACAAAATGTCTAATTTTATTAATAATTAATATCAAATACATGAGTTAGAAAGATAAAATACAGAAAATATCCTATCACATCATATATGCGATTAACCTGTGGGGTACTATTCTTTCAATCTCCTACTTGCACTAAAGCCAATCGTCTCTATACTTGATGCCCATGCAATCAAGATGGCAATCAAACTGCTGACTTTAGTGAATGGATCCACTATATTATTCTTGATGTCAACTCACTCTATGATCACATCTTGTCTTTCGACAATCTTTCGAACGAGATAGAACCATCTCAGGATGTGCTTGAATTTGTGATGAGACCTTGGTTCCTCGGCTTGAGCAACAACCCCAGTGTTGTCACAATAAAATGGCACAGGATGTTCAAGCTCAAGAACCACACCCAACTCTGTAATGAACTTTTTCATTTAGACGGCTTCTTTAGCAGCCTCACTAGCAACAATATATTCTATCTTAGTAACTAAGTCAGCTACAGTCTGTTGGTTGAAACTCTTCCAACTCACTGCACCACCATATAGAATAAATATATACTTGATATGGATTTACTATCATCTGGATCAAATTAAAAACTAGAATCTATAAATCCTTCTAGTTTCAAATCGGATCCACCATATATGAGAAAAGCATCTCCAATCCTTAAGTATCTGAGAATATTTTTCGCAGCTTTCTAATGATTTTCTCCGAGATTTGTCTGAAATCTGTTCACAATATCCAAAGCATAACCAACATCAGATCTGATACATAGTATAGCATACATAATTGATCTCACAGCCGAAGCATGAGGAATATAACTCATTCTCTTTCTCTCTTCAGGTGTCTCAAGAGACATCTTCTTAAAGAGATGTATGCCATGACTTATGGGAAAATAACCTCTTACATCCATCCATATTGAACCTCTTCAACATCAGATCTATGTACTTTGACTGAGACAAATCTAGCATCCTCTTAGATCTATCCCTATATATCTTTATACCAAATATATAGGATGCTTCATCCAAGTCTTTCATAAAAAATTTCTGTGATAGCCAAGTTTTGATCGATTGCAACATAGAGATATCATTTCCAATGAGCAGTATGTCATCCACATACAAAACTGAGAAGATAATGACACTCCCACTTGTTTTCTTGTACACATGGTTTATCCATATTTTGTATAAAGCTAAATGATTTGACTATCTCATCAAAACGGATGTTCCAACTCTTCGATGCCTGCTTTAATCCATACATGGATTTCTTTAGCTTGCATACTTGATTTGCCCTCCCACTAGAGACAAATCCCTCTGACTGAGTCATGTAGACTTCTTCCTCAAGATTTTCATTAAGAAAAGCAGTATTGACATCTATCAGCCAGATCTCATAGTCATAATATGCAACTATAGCAAATAGAATCCGAACATACTTGAGCATGGCTACTGATGAAAAAGTTTCTTCACTGTCAACACCTTGACTTTGTTTGAAACCTTTCACCACTAGCCTAGCCTTGTAAGTCTTTATTTGGCCATCTGCTCCAATCTTCTTCTTGAAGATCCATTGGCAACCTATTGGGGTCACACCCTCAGGTGCATCAACCAAAATCCAAATTTGGTTGGTATACATGGAGTTCATTTCAGATTTCATGGCTTTAAGCCATTTGTCAGTCACTACTTTTGACTACTTCTGAATAGGTCGTGAGATCATCATTCTCAATGATATGTGGCACATTGTCATTCTCAATGACAAATCCATATCTGAGTGATACATTACGTACTCTATTTGACCTTCGGAGAGGTGTGTATTGTGATTGTGCCTCATTAATAAGCAGTTCTGGTTGAGGATTAACTTATGGACTATCCACATGTTTCAAGATAGATTGTAGATTTTGAACTTCTTCAAGTTCAACTATTCTCCCACTGCCTTCTTGGATAAACTCTTTTTTCAAGAAAATGGCATGCCTACTGACAAAAATTTTTTATTGAGTAGAATGGCAAAAGTAGTATCCTATACTCTCCTTAAAATAACCTACAAATCTACACTTACCTGATCTAGCACTAAGTTTATATCCTTCAGTATTTTTGATATAAGTAGGACAACCCCATATTTTTAGATGTTTAAGGCTCAATCTCTTACCTTTCCATATCTCATATAGAGTTTTAGTAACAAATTTAATGGGTATTTCATTTAATATATATGCTACGGTCTCAAAAGCATATCTCCAGAAAAAGATCGGAAGATCTGTGAAGCACATTATGGACCGCACCGTATCTAATAAGGTGCGATTCCTCCTTTTTGCAATATCTTATAATTATGGAGTGTAAGGAGTCCACTTAAAAAAAAAATATTATCTTTAAGATGATCAAGAAACTTACTCGTTAAGTATTCTCCTTCTCGATCAGATCGAAGAGTTTTAATACTCTTACCTGTTTATTTCCCAACCATTCTTTAGTACTCCTTAAATTTATCAAAAGCTTCAAATTTGTATTTTATTAAATACACATCCAAATCTTGATAAATCATCACTAAACGTGATGAAGTAAGAGTATCCATCTCTGACTTGAGTTGTCATTGGGCCGCAAATATCTATATGTACTAGGCCCAATAAGTCACTCGCCCTTTTTTCATGTTCAGTAAATGAAGTTTTGATCATCTTACCCATGAGACAAGATTCACAAGTTCCATATAATTCAAAATTATAAGGATCAAAGAATTTTTCTTTGTCTAACTTATTAATCCTTGACTCATTAATATGATCAAGTTAGCATTGCTAGAGATATATGACATTTACATCTTCTCTCTTTTTTTTCTTCATTTGATCAACATGAAAAACATTATCATTAAGTGACAAGAATAAAAGATCATTATCTACAAAAGTATTGCCAAAAAATTCATTAGAATGATAAATAGAGCAATCTTTGCCCTTTCCTTTTATTTCAAAACCACGTTCTAACATAGAAACTGAAATAATATTTCTAACAATATTTAGCATATAGTAACAGTCTTCTAATTCCAAAATTTTGTCCGAAGGCAACTTCAACAAAAAGGTTCTGATGGCTTCGGACTAGATGGACTCTCCACTAGCACCGAACAACACGAAATCATCTTCATTCAGTTTCCTTATTTCTTGTAGTCCCAGCAACGATTTGCATAGATGTGAACTACAGACGGTATCTAATATCCAAGAATCTGAAGTTGAAATACTTAATGATAAATTTGTTTGTATCATATACAAACCTTTAGCAACATTTGCTTCTTTTTGCTTCGAACTGATAAAGTAATGCTCGCAATTCCTCTTTCAATGTCCATCCTTCCCACAGTGGAAACAAATACCTTTGGTGGAGACACTCTTTGCCTTCTTCTTGAAGATGCTAGCCTTAGAGTTCACTTTTTTTTTATTTGAACCCTTATAGCCCATCTTCTTCTTGGAGATCTTATCTACAAGTAGAACAAGTGCCTTTTCATCCTTGAAATGGCTTTCAGCTATCTTCAACATATTGAGCAACTCTGGCAGACTTGTGTTCAGTTTGTTCATATGATAATTAATGACAAACTGAGAGAAGGATTCAAAGAGTGATTGTAGGATCAAATCCTGACTCAGCTCACCATCTATAGCAAAACCCAATTGACCTAACCGAGTGATCAAGTCCATCAACTTAAGCATATGGGTCTATACGGATGTACCTTCACTCATCCTAATATGAAATAACTGCTTAGATATCTCATATCTAGCAGTTCTATTTTGTTCTCCATACAATTCTTTTAAATTCAGAAGTATGGAATGAACATCCATACTTTTATATTGCCTCTGTAGCTCATTACTCATAGAGGCTAACACAATGCATTTGATAATCACACTGTCATCATGCTGCACCTTGTATGTGGCTCTATCTTCCTCAGTAGCATCATCTCCAATCGAATCAGAAGCAGAAGTATCCAGAATATAAAAAATTTTCTCCTGTATGAGAACAATTCTCAAATTCCTCAACCAGTCCACATAATTAGATCCGATCAACTCATTAGCATCAAGAATGCCACGCGGTGAAAGTGAGGGTACCATTATGCACTTAAATTTATAAATACCAAAATAAAATATAAGCAGACTACTCATGATGACAAGCACAACTAGATTAGGTATTTTGTCTAATTGTCTCCCACTTATTCAGCGAATTTCATAGCCCTCAAGTATAAAAATAAGAAACCTTATTTTGTTTCTAAGTGAGGTTAAGATCCCAATACCTCACAAACACCTTGTGGATAGCACAACAAATATTTATGAGTTCAAGGGTAGGTAACTCTTACCAATTGTATGTCATATAATTTCCAACAAATCTTTTGCCTCTAAAATACTTATGTCTTGTGGATAGTATAACAAACTATAGTGTTCTAATTAAATTTGATCCTTCATTCTCATATAGTCATACTTGAACAATACTGCCCCTGTAGATAGCACAACAAGGCAATACTATTCGAATATGCCATAAACATCATTATGTACTTAGTCGATATCATATCAATTTTTATAGTAAGCCTTGTGGATAGCACAACAAACTCACTACAGATTTTGACATACTCTATTGACTTAGCATGGAGGAAGATATGAATAGTGTTCTTAATACTTCACCATTAAAACTTAATATAATTTTTAATTGAGAGCCTTTTTGGTCTCAAACACATCTTAACATAATAAACAATATGTATTTCTAATAATTATCAAGAAATAATAATCATGTTATTCTAATTATAATATCATTCATATATTGATGCCTAATTCATCACCCTTAGGATCATATAGGGTGTATTTATGTTTTTGATCCAACTCTTGAGCCAAATTATATAGGACTATGATTTGGACTCAACTCTTGATCCAGTCATATGTCAATATTTGACTTGAGTCAACATTTTAAATCTTAATCCAATTAAGATTATTTCCGATTTAAACCCTAATCTAATTAGGTTTGACCAATTACCAATTGATCTTAAGTCCAAAACGCCTTAATCAATTGATTATAGCATCTATCTACCATGAATCAATTTATAGAATCCATAAAAATTTTAGAAAATAGTAAATTATAAATTTAGCAACTGAAATTATAGCCAAACTCCCGATCATGGACAAAATAATTGTGCTTTAAGAATTGATGCATCTAATCAATTAATCATCATGGCATATGGTTTTGAAAACTGGATTGAACCACCCAATTCAGGGTGTACTAAGCCGAATTGGTGCAGAATCGAATCGATTTGACCTTGATTTTCGGCACCCGACAAGAAAAAATAAAAAAGATAAAAAAAAATAAAAACCATCCAGTTCGGCCAAGAACCGGACAGTTTCGGTTCGAACCGGACGGTACGCAGCTTTACCCAACCGAACCATCCAATTCGACTTCTATCTTCTAAGATTGAGAAAAAGTCTTTCAACTTCTTCTCTGTTTCTCAATCTCTCTCCCCCTTTCTCGCTTTCTAACATTGAAAGCGACAGAAAGATTCTAAGAATACATGGATTAAAGCCCTTTAAGATATGTTTCTCCTTCTTATCTTTCTTTCCTCTCTTCTTTTTTTTTTTGAAAACTTTATGAAAAATAATAAAACAAGGAGAAACCATATCAAAAAAAAATTTTTGACATGATTTTAATATATGTTATAAATCTATAGATGATCTACACAATGACACAAAAATTATTAATTTTTATTAAGTATATAATTTTTTAAATTAAAAATATATTTTTAAAATAAAAATTATTAAAAAATAAATTTAAAAAAATAACTATAAAATCAAATTATTGTTTAGAGACTTGCAAGCTATTTTTTATATAAATTTGATGCCTATTTATCAACGTTTTAATGCATCTTGCGCATAGTAACCTAGGCCTAAATTTAAGGAAAAAAGCATTTCATGCATGTCCACTGTCTAAGAAAATTATATGTAGTATCCATGATAAAATTCTACATGGATCTAAGATCAAATTATTTTTTATAATTTTTTTTTAATTTTTAATATATTTTATTTTAAAAATAATAAATAATAAATAAATAATTTTAAAAATATTAAAAAATAGATAAATAAAATATACTATTTTTACGTAATTATTGTAGTGATGTGCTTATCAATTTTCAGAAATGGATCCATCAAGAAAAGGATCCAGAATGTGATATTGGTTGAGAGCATGGGAAGATGCTCTCAGGTCGACATCATTGGAGATGTAAATGATGTAGCATAAAATTCAAGAAAGGAGTTACATGATTGAAGCAATATTTGGCTGACGGCTATCCGGATGTAACTATGTACCGTAAGTATCCACAAGAGGTCCATTAGTTAATGAAAAAATGCTTTGCTAATTTTAAAGCAACGAAATAAAAAAATTTGATGAAAGCAAAGGTGGACCGTCGAGCAGCAGAGCCATCTTATCACTTTAGAGAGTCAGAGAAAAGATCTATTCCAAATGATAAGCAGGCACAGATCGAGGCTGTCATTCAGACAAGCTTGGATGATCAGTGACAGCTAAAAAAGGTAGCCAGGCATAGAGCTCGATTTGGACCGTCAACTTATGAGGGTGGGTCAGACTCAGGGAGCACTGCAGCAGAGTCTGAGTCGCGGTTTAGAAGAACATCCTCAGTTAGCGAGCCCGTCAATAGAGGCACCAACCATCTTGCATCCATATTGGGAGCAATTGGCAGTAGGATGAAGTCCTCTAGAGAAATTCCAACAGGAGCCACTATCTACGATTTGGATCCACATGCATTTCCTACCAAAGATTCCAAGCAACAGAAGATTGATATTATGTTGAGAAAAGATAAGAAGGATATGTGGCGAGCTATTGAATCTTGATTTTATTTCAGTCACATTCCAGCAAACATAGCAGACAACCTATATTATCGCTCTATCATTTCATCTATGCAGGCTGCCGGTCCAATTGTAGATTCTCCAGGACCAAGAGATATCGATGGTGAGCTTCTTAACCAGAATAAAAAGGATCTTAAAAATAGATTGCCTCGTATCAAAGCAAGTGGCCTGCGTATGGGTTGATTGTGATTTGTGATGGTTGGACTGATCCTACTAAACGAAGCATCATCAACTTCTTGACATATTGTGATGGAAGAATATTTTTTCACAAGTCTGTTAATGCTTCAGCTGAGGTGCACGATGCCAACTACATCCTCAGATTGATGGAGGAGGTGATTGATCAGACAAGAGAGCAGAATATCATACAGGTTATCACAGATAATGAATCACAGTATAAAGCTGCAGGAGAGATATTGATGAAGCAACGATCGTATATTTTCTAAACCCCATGTGCTGCACATTGTATCGATCTGATGTTGATGGATATTGAAAAAATTCATAGGGTGCAGAAGGTAATGGAGCCAGCACAGAGCATCATCAAATTCATCTACAACCCAACATGGATCCTATCATTGATATGGCAGTTTGCTGGGGGTGATATATTAAGATCAAGTGTCACACGATTTATTACTAATTATATAGCACTTGATAGCCTGATTGGTAAGAAAGTACATCTACGTCAGATGTTTGTCAATTCTGAATGGCAACAGAGCAGTTATTGAGGGAAGCAATGTGGAAAGCTTAGTGATGAGACAATCATTTTGACAGTGGGCCAAGAAGATAGTGGCAGCTATCAAGTCTCTATATGAAGTGCTTCGGGCCATAGATGATGAACGATACCCCCAGATGGGTTTCCTATATTATATAATGGAGAGGGCAAAAAAATAAATCAAGATGACAGATCCACAGCATGCCGATGAGTACATCAAGGTCATCGACCATCGATGGGGCTATCAAATGGGTAGGGAGTTGCATTTATCAGATAAGTAGCAAATCAAAAAAATTTTCAAAATTTGTATAAATAAACTTAATCAATTATGAAAATCTATGTGCAGCTTATTATCTAAACCCGAGATTCCAGTACTCCATACCTGAGATTGGCATGGATGAAGATCTTTTGTCCGCCCTACGAAATGTAATAGACAAGATGGAGCCCGATCCAGACATCGAGACTTTGTGTCTTGAGCAAGTTAAATTCAATGATGTTTATTAACTTAGCTGTTTCTTCAACAACACATTATAACAAATAATTTTTTTACAGATAAAAATATTTAGGGAGGGCACAGAATCATTTGGAAGTAATATAGCAATTAGAAGCAAATCAAAGATGAATCCAGGTATATATTAATAAATTTATTATCATATTGACATATTCAATCTTCCTTTTGATTTTGCTAAATTTCAATGATTTTATAGCTAAATGATGGGTGTATTTTGGTGGATCCGCAAAAAATCTGAAAAATCTTGCCATTAATCCTCTTCCAAATGGTTTCATCAAGTGGATGTGAGCACAACTAGTGGATCTTTGCCCTTATCCATAGCAAGCAGAGGAACTGTCTAAAACAGAAACGCCTCAATGATTTTGCGTATGTACACTATAAGTCTATAATTTGAGACTAAGGCTCAAATGCATTAAATTCAACTGAAGTACTCAAATCTGACTACGAGTGATTTTCTTGATGAAGATGATGATCCGATAATCGGATGGGTTATGAGTCAATAATAGGAGCCAGAGCTTGATGAGCCAAGATCATCTTCACGACCTGCCAGTTTTGTTGCTAGCGAGGCTGGGGTGGACGCCTCTCAATAGGCAAGTAGCAACATTCCACATAGGCCTCCAGCCGATGCATCACAACATCTACCCTCGCAGTCTAGACAACCAGAGCAAGACATGACGCAAAGACAGACAGTTGCTATGAACAAAGATAAAAGAAAAAAAAAAGACAGTTGCAGCCCCAGTAGAGAGAGCATTTGGTTCACTCAAATTCAAACACCAGGTAGAGCAGTGATGATAGTTCTTCAACTACTCATGGATCTGGTGATCATGGAGAGATCGAAGGACAGGAGATGCAGCCGATTGGTGGTCTTCAATTCACTGGTGAGTCTCAATTTACGTACGCCACGTAGGATAGGGATCACGATATACGAACTGATAGAGTTCGTGACAATATGATTTCATACAGACGACGGACTCTGCGAGGCCGTTCAGGATATGATGCAGCTATAGATGACCTCGTAATTGGTGTAGGATCCATAGATGTATCAGATTCGTCCTCGTATTCTGGATCCTCTTATCCGCAACCACAGGCAACCTATGATCCTTACTGATATGGATATGGATATGGATATTGTGCATCGGAAACCTTGTCTTCTAATGGCTACTACCTTATGCAGTCTGGAGCGTATTATGGATCAAAATTTGCTATCACTATATTTGGATAGGCTCCTTCACAAACAAGCTATCAGCCCGATGATATCTCTCAAAGCCAGAATCTCAGTGAGAGATCGAGGATAAGTTATGATCCAGCACACTTACTTTATGGAATGAGCACAGAGGATTATAATGCTATGTGGCTAGAGGGATGGACTGATGTTCCTTCTGACTATATAAATGATCCAGATATTTATGAACATCAACGATCGATCAGATTCTGATGATCGATACGTATTGAGTACTTTTAGATTTGTTAATTGATTTAAGCATTTTAGGATCCAATGATATCTAGTCCATGTATTGATTATTTAGGATGCTAAATAACATAATATCATACTTAGATTCGTGTCGCACGCGATTAAAGGTGTATCGAAGTGATACAAACATTAATAAATACTACTAAATATCAATTTGGACTTTAAAATATTAAATAATCCATAAAAACTTAATTGGAAAATCCCTCCTGAAAAAAACAAAAAAAAATGACATGCCGGATCGACCGGCATGCCCACATACCATGCGTCAGTACGGTACCGTACCAAACCGATTGATGATCGAAATGATCATCGGTATCGATTTTTCAAATCTTGTCATGGCATCATATGAATTATATATAATCTATATTACAATAATAACATGTTATTGAGAATTGTATCCCAAAGCCAATCATCAGTCTGTTGACGGTTAAGCTTATTATTGTAATTAAATATGAATTATTGAATTAATAAATATTTTTTGGTTTTCTCATCACTATGTATATTTTATTTTGAACTCCTGTTATGTGATGAAGTTCTTAGAACTATTTGATTCAATATAGGAGGATATATCGTTTAGTCCTTAAATCTTAAGTTCACGACCAAATAATATATTATTATTAGAACGATAGCTATATCAAGAAGGAAAATTGAACCGAAACATTTGAAATTGAAATTGAACCGAAACTACCTTAAGTTCACCACCAATGTTTGAAATTGAACCGAAACTACCTTTTCCTTATCCTTATCTTCCATGGGATGCCACCCTTAAGAAGGGATTAGTTTTGTGCGAGATTAGAAGTGATTTTTGGCATGAGAAACCTGAAAGTTGGGGCATGAAAAGTTGAGAGTGGATTGGGCTTCCATGCGTGAAAAACAGAGGAAGTGTTCTTCCTCTCGGACGTGAGGTATAAGGTTTAGGATTTCAACTCTAGATTTTATGAGAAGAAAAATATAAAAGTGAGTCTTGTTCAATCTTCCACACCACCACCGCCTTGTAAAGCATCATCTTCTGGTCCGGAGGAGTCTGGGAGATCCGAAGAAAAGAGCTTGGATCAACCATCTAGAGCCTTCGACGCAAACTAGCACTCTCGCGAAAGAAGATCCGATTAGAGCTTCGAGTGGACGATCTGTAGAGACCGAACGACTTGTGCGGCTGCTCGACATTAGCGAGAGCTTCGTACCACACCTACCAACAGCAAAGATCGACCCGCAAAAAGATGATGAGTTCTGAACTCAACCGATGTGATCTAAAGATTAAATCAGATTCAGGACATCGATATGATCGATGCAGTTTTCTTTTTTATATCAGATTTTATATATAAATTTTTCATGTCATAGATCCTTAATTGGTAGTTTAGATCTAATCCAAGACATGTTTAGAAGATTAAAGTAATCTTTTGTTTTTCGCTGTAAAATTTTAAAAATACATACTTTGAACTATCTATTTTCCATTAGTTGGTATAAAATTAGTGTTTGATCATTAGATGATTGATTGTGAAAATATTTTACAAAATTGAAAACTGTTTTCAAACACCGAATCCGAACCCATGTCAGCCTAAAACTTAATTGAGAATTAAGCGATCTAGATTTGAGAATCAAAGATCTAAGACATTAATTTCATAATTCATGGGTTAATGGGTTAACTCGAGTCAAATCCATTTAACTGGGTTAGACCTAGGGTTAGAAATCATTGATAATGAATCATGTTAGTAATTGATCAAATCTAATTAAAAGTTAATTCTAATTGGGTCAATTTCTTCTCTTGATCAATTTTCATAGTTGTAGTTGATCAAATCCATATCTTTGATTAGACCAATATGGACTTTGATCGTAACTACGTGGTCGAACCTAATTCTATAAGTTGATCAAATTGAAAATGACTAACCAGTTGATGTCTAAGGCAAGTATGGTAGCTTTAATCGATGGTCATTAATTAGAAACTATTCGCATAGATTGAATTTATATCGAGTTAACGGCATATCCCTCCCATCGATCTCACTTATCTAGCCAACATGGTGAATCATATTTTGATTAGATCACTTAATGACTGGGGTTGACCCATGCTAACTAGAAAAACGGTATGACTAATTTAGATGCCCCTAGTTCAACTTATCTTGAGTCCTCTTTATAACTTAATGAAGTCAATGAGAGAATTTATGACTGATTGGCTGGATCAGCTTATGTCTGATCTTCTTTAATCTGACTTGGTGAAATCAGTGGGAGGATTAAGATTAACTGGTCAAGTCTTTTCTCATCTATCAATTCAACTAGTTAAATCCTTTAAAATTGTTAGGTCCCTAAAAATGAAATAGTTATGGTGATAACTAGATCATAGCTTCCCATTAAATTAGGAGATAATGAGTCCAACAATTTAGATGATCATTGGAAGCGCCACACACCTGGTGCTCATCTGGCTATCGGAATTATCATTCATAATATGTTGATTTAGTTGTCTTTCTGATGATGGTCAGGTTGGCCGAGCCACACTCGAATCTGGTCACTCGTTTGTTAGATGCACTAAATTCTGGCATGTTAATGGTTGGACCTAACCAGAACTTTCAGTGAAGACGCCACACGCCTGCTGAAGAGGTGTCTAGGGCAAAATTGAATACTAGAAATTTAGTGAAACAATTGGTTAAGAACCTACCCATAGATGCACAGGAGTTGGCCGAGCCACACTCGGGCCCATGTAGAGCCCCTATGAATTCTAATACCCACTAAAGAATTAGTGTAATTCTTCGAACTGGAAGTAGAGGCTACTAATTCGAATAAAATAGTGGGAGAACCTTTAAACTAAAATCCATATCTTTAGGCTTAATCAATTCATATACTAATTAGGTTTTGATTTTTCTTTTGCAGTTATGGCCACCACCTTGTTGCTCCGATCACTATTAAATAGTGATAAATTGATGGGACCAAATTTCGATAGCTAGTATCAAAAACTCAAAATAGTCTTGGAGCACGAACGGATCTTGTGTTGATAAATCCGACATCCGAGCTAGCTCCGAATGCACGTAGCACGATCAAAGACACTTATCAAAAGTGGCTCAACGACCGAACTACGGTTTGTTGTATTATGCTGGCGGCAATGAATGATGAGTTCAACCGTCGTTTCGAGAATGCTCAGCCACAGGACATGTTGCAAATGTTGAACGAGTCCTTTGGCACACTCGACGACGTTGAGAGGCACAAGATTAGTTATGCCATCTTCAACGCTCGAACAAGGGAAGATGCGTCAGTCACGGATCATGTACTGTACATGATCGAGATGATTGAGCGCTTAAGCAAGTTCGACTTTCCCCTACATGAGAGGCTGGGGAAAGATGCCATTCTGAACTCTCTGCTCAAGTCCTACCTCCCTTTCCTTACTCATTTTCGAATGACAAAGCCTACGGTCAACTACCACGGTTTGCTGAGGTTACTGCAGAACTTTGAGAAAGATCACCAGCTCCACAAAGAGTCAGTGAATGTTGTAGGAAGGTCTTCTTCTGGACGTCGACCCTTTAAGAAAAGGAAGAAGAACAAGAAAAGAGTGCAAAGTGCTAGGGCACCCAAGCCCAGTCAGACCAAAAAATCCAAGTTCGATCAGAGTCAGGTGGAATGCTTCTACTGCAAGAAGCAAGGGCACTGGAAGAGGAAATGTCCTCAGTACATTGCATCCTTGGATCCAAACAGGCCGAGAAAGAAGCAAATTGTTGCTGGACAAGATAATTATATGATAACACTTTGTAATTTCTCAATTTGTGATTCTACTACCTGGATATTAGATACCGAAAGTCCTTTTAATATTTGCAATTCGTTGCAAGATCTGCAGGTCAGTAGGAGATTTGAAAAAGATGAAAGATTCCTTAATGTTGGAGATGGAAGATCAGTTCCAATTCTAGCATTAGAGACTATTAAGCTTGTATTCAAGTCCAATATAATTGTTCTTAGTGAATGTCACTTTTGTCCTTCCTTTTTATTGAACATTATTTCTGTAAGCTTCTTGACCATATACGGTTATAAAATTTCAATAAAAAAAATAATTTTAATATCATTATAAATGATGTTAATGTGATAAATGAACAACTGAACAATAGTATTTATATATTGTCACAATCTGTTAGTGTAATGTACACATCCAGCAAATGCTCTAGAATTAATGATGTCTCCAATATCTACCTTTGGCGTTGTAGGTTAGGTCATGTTAACAAGAACAGAATAAACAGATTCACACAAGAGAAAATCTTCGAAGTCAGTGATTGTAAATCACTTCCAATCTGTGAGTCCTGTTTTCTTGAAAAAATGACCAAATCACTTTTTACTGAAAAAAATGAGTGAGCTAGTAAAGTTCTAGGTCTGATACATACTGATGTAGGTGAACCGATGAACACCAGTGCCAGAAGTAGATATTATTATTTCATTACGTTTACAAACGACCTATCAAAGTATGGGCACGTCTACTTAATGACATATAAGTCAAAATCATTTGAAATGTTCAAATGATTTCGTAATGAAGTAAAAAAACAAACTGAGAAGAGTATTAAAACTCTTCGATCCGACCGAAGAGAATATCTCTCCAGTGAGTTTCTGACATACTGAGAAGAGAATGGGATTCTCTCGCAATGGACCCCTTCTGGAACACCACAGCATAATGGTATATCGGAAAGGAGGAATCGAATCCTGTTAGACATGGTTCGGTCCATGATGGGCTTTACAAGTCTGCCGATCTTCTTTTGGGGATATGCACTCAAGTCGGCTTGTTATATTTTAAATAAAATTTTGAGTAAGTCCGTAAGTAAAACACCACATAAGATGTGGACAAGACGTAACCAGCACTTATCTTAGGGTTTGGAAATGTCCGACTTATGTCAAACATTTGAAAACTGACAAGCTTGAACCTAAATCTGACAAGTGTCTATTTATAGGGTACCCAAAAGAGATCAAGTATTACTTCTACCTTGCTGACGAACAGAAGATGTTCATCAACAATAGGGTAGTCTTTCTAGAAAAGGAATTCCTGGGGAAGGAACTAATGCCTCAAAGATTGAACTTGATGAAGTTCGATTGGTAGAAAACCGACACAATCTAATAAACCCATAGAGTTGGACTTGATTAGATTAAATCTGAAATCTGTTGTAGAAACATCTTTAAGAAGATCCGATAGAGTACTGCATCAACCGGATAGATACTACGGTTTCTTGATCCGGAACTGTGATCTAATTGAACTCGATGAGAACAATGAGGATTCGATCACCTATATGAATGCGATGCAGAGGTCTGACTCCGACAAGTGGCTGAAAGCCATGAAATCCGAAATGGAGTCCATGAAGGTCAACAATGTATGAACATTGGTTGACCCACCTGAAAGGGTAAAACCCATAGGGTGTAAGTGGATCTTCAAAAGAAAGAGGGACGCAGACGGAAAGGTGGAGACCTATAAAGCCCATCTGGTTGTCAAGGGTTACCATCAGCATTATGGTATTGACTATGACGAGATATTTTCTCCTATAGTAATGCTCAAGTCCATTTGGATCATGCTTATGATAGCAGCACATCTGGACTATGAAATCTGACAAATGGATGTGAAAACAGCCTTCTTAAATAGGAAGCTGAAAGAAGAGGTGTATATGATACAACTTGAAGGTTTCATATTCACAAATGAGTCTAAAGTGTGCAAGCTTCAGAAGTCCACTTATAGACTTAAGCAGACATCTCGAAGTTAAAACATGCGTTTTGATAAAGTGATCAGAATGTATGGCTTCATTAAGAATGGAGAGGAACCCTGTATATACAAGTGGGTTAATAACTTTGTGATAGTATTTTTTATTTTGTATGTGGATGATATTCTCTTGATCGGAAATGACATCCCTGCATTACAAGGAATAAAAGTTTGATTGACATCACAGTTCTTTATGAAAAACTTGGGAAAAGCATCCTTCATCCTTGGGATGAAGATCTATAGAGATAAATCTAAAAGATTGCTTGGATTATCCCAGTCAACGTACATTGATATTGTGCTAAAAAAGTTCAGCATGGAGAATTTCAAAAAAGACTATCTTCCGATAGGCCTAGGAACTCTCTCGAAGAGTGATTGTCCGACAACTTCTCAAGAAAGAGAGCGTATGAGTAGAATTTCATATGCTTCGACAGTGAAATTTATTATGTATGCCATGATATGTACGCAACCGGACGTGGCATACTCACTAGAGGTAGTGAGCAGATACCAGTCCGATCTAGGTGAGAACTATTGGAAGGTCGTAAAGATCATCCTTAAGTATTTGAAAAATACTGAAGATTAGTGGTTTAACTATGGAGAATCCGACTTAAAACTTGTGGGGTTTACAGACTTCAATTTTCAGTCGGATCATGACGGCAACAAGAACGTGTCGGAATATATTTATACCTGTTGCGGCCAATCCCCTCGTCGCCTGGTAGCCGGGAACGAGCGCCTGCAAAAGAAAGTCCGCACTGACCGGAGGCGGCTCCGGCGGGGACCCTCTGACGGTCAAGTCAGAGAGGAGACTGGGCAACAGTGAAAAGAAGACAGAGAGCTCAATCGAGAGAGGGAAAGAGAGAGAGAGAGAGAAAGCCTGGGAGTTTTTTCCTCGGAGCCCCCAGCACTGTTGTCTTCCCCGATATATATAGTGGAGCGCGGTATGGCGCCGTCATTAATGGCGCGGACAATTGAAGAATTGTCAATTCACCGTAGACTGTCAGAGTCGCCGTAAAGGTGTCAAATCGCCGTGAGGCTGTCAAATGGCTAGGGTTGACCCATGCTCTAGGTGGGATAATGCCCCTAGGCGGCAGTGCCGCATGCTGTTGTCAGGACCGACAGTCTCTGACAGTAGTACGGCGATCGGAGGAGTCGACCGACCTTGAGTCGGTGGCCAGCTGAGGGGCGTCGAGTAGAGATTCGGACCCTCCGACGGTCAGTCGGGCGTGTCGTGGGAGTCGGGCATCGGACCTCCTGGTACAGTCGGTCGGGAGGGCAGAAAGGGTCTGCCCGACCGACGTACCTTCGGTTGGTCGGCCGGTTTCAGTCGGTCGGTCGATCGGAAGGTCGGCCGGTCGGTCGGTATATCCCAACAGTTGCCCCCCTCACTCCTGAGCCTGACGTCGCATTACCCCGTGCCACCACGCAGGCGAAAGGAGTGGATTCCTTGCCACGTCCTGGACCGAGTTTGCCGATCACACCGACAGATGGTCCGGTCAGGTCGATGTCAGACGTCCCGTTGTTTGATGATGGGACGTCAAACAATCCGATGCTAGGCGATCGGGTGCCGGACGATTCGATGTCAGACGATCGGGCGCCGGACGATTCGATGTCAGACGATCGGGCGCCGGACGATTCGATGTCAGACGACCGGGCGTCGGACAATTCGATGTCAGACGATCGGGCGTCGGACGATTCGATGTCAGACGACCGGGCGTCGGACGATTCGATGTCAGACGACCGGGCGTCGGACGATTCGATGTCAGACGATCGGGTGCCGGACGATTCGATGTCAGACGACCGAGCGTCCGGCGCTTTTTTGGGGAATGCAAACCGCCGCCCAGCACCGATTCTGGGAGCGCGGGGCGCTGTCAGGCATCCCATCGGGAACGCGAATCGACGCGGGCGATTTAACTCTGAACCGCGGCCCTTTCGCCACGTGTCGGAGGTCGTTGGGCCGGCGTCCTCCGCATTTAATGAAGGCGGTGCGGCCTTCCCGGGATGCCGCCACGTGTCGCCCATCCGGGGGATCTCGGTCGCCGCGGGGTCATCTTGGCCATCGAACGGCCCTATATATATAGGACCACTTGCGCTTGAAGCCCCATCTTTGACGATTTGCTGCGGAGACTCTGCCCGAGTGCTTCTTCCGTCGTCGCCGGCAGCTACCTTCTCTTCCGCTCTCGCAAGGGTCCACCTGAGGTTCGTGCTTCCTCCTGTTTTGCCTTAGCTTTCCTTTAAACCTCCTTCCTTCTGTTTCCTTCTTCTTTGGTCTCGCCTTTCTTGGTTCTGGTGCGATGGCCGGAAACTCATCTCGGAGGGCTCGGTCGGGAAACCCGACCGATGACCCTCGGTCGGCTCCGAAAGTTGAGGTTTCCTCGCTTTCGGGGCCGAACGTTGATCGGCTTCGAGATCAGTATCGTATCCCGAAGCAGTTCCAACTTTCCGCCCCCGAGGTCGGCGGTCGGGTTAACAACCCTTCGCCGGGCCAGGTGGCGCTGTACGTCGAAGATCTTCGCGCGGGTCTTCGGCTTCCGATTTCGGAGTTCATCCGGAATCTGCTGGATTATTACGGACTTTGTCCGACGCAACTGGCGCCGAACTCTGTCCGTCTAATAATCAGCTTCGCCCTGTTGTGTCAGCTTCTGCCGACCAACCCTCGTATCTCTCTCTTCCGGGCATTTTTTGTCCTCCGACCCCACCCTAAGGCCCGAGGGTGGTGGCTCTTCAACCCCGGAAGGGTCTTTCCTTCATCACTGGCCTTCCATCGTCCATCCACGGGTGGAAGAACCAGTTTTTCTTTTTTCATCTTCTTCTCCCTGGGGCTTCCCTTCTCACTGGGGCGTGCCCCGAACCGAGGCGAACGAGAACAGCCGGGTGGAGGCGGACTACCGGGAGGATTTCCACCAACTCAAGGACATGTCGGTCCCAAAGCAGAGGGAGCTTGTTACCGAACAAGCCCTCTATGACGCTGGCCTGAGCTTGGTCCACCGTCTAGGTATCGCCCGATCCACCGGTCGTCTCTTCATTTGGCTTTCGTTCTCTTGCTTATATTAATATTTCTGTCGGTATCGCAGGGACACCGCCGAGGATGAGGCCGACCGACGCCGAAATCCGGCAGTATGCGGTGAGGAAGAGGCCGGCATCGGAGGCCGGACCTTCGCGACCGCCGAAGAAGCCCTCCACAGCGGCGCCGACCGTCGAGGCGTCGGCGACCGACCAGTCGGAGCCGGTGATAGCACTCGCGGCTCCGGCGGTGCAACCGGAGGAGCGGCGGGCGGAGGAAGCGGCTGAAGGGACGTTGGCGGCTTCGCCGGCGGGTGTGGCGTCGGATACCGTTCGGGAACCCGAACACCATCCGACGGCGTCTGCGACTGCAACGGGGGGTGCCGCGTCGAACTCGAGCATCCCCTCCTTACCGGATCCGCTGGCTGGGGTGGCCGATCGGGGGAAAGCCCCGATGGACCCCGCTGACGACACAAGGTCGGGGAGTCGCACCGTGCCGCCCAGCGCTCAGTTCCCCGAAGGGGCGTCGGAGCTGGCCGACCACAACCTGGCCAGGAGGTTGTGCCAGGGGATCCTCCTCCCGGCCGACGTGGAGGTGCTGAGGTCTCGGCAAGTAACCGAGATGCTATCTTCGTTTTACCCGACCATGGTCGGGGTAAGTTTTACTTCACTTCCCCTTTCTTTAGTGTCTTCATTATTTCATTTTCCTGACGTAGTGCCCGCATTCGCAGCTGATCTATACCATGTCCGAACTTGAAGCCGAGTACCGGAGATTCGGGAACGTCCGGGCGGCTTGGAAGGACAGAGCGGCGGCCGCCGAAGCCGACCGGGCAATGCTGGTCGAACACCTGAAACAGTCGACCGACCGGGAGGCGAAGTTGGTGGACGAGGTCTCTCGTCTCGGGTCCGAGCTCAAGTCGGCCCGAAAAGAAGCCAAACGCAAGGGTCGGACTGCGCACCGTCCGCGGTGCGAGCGGGACGGCGTCGCCGCCGAACTCGAGGGCGAACGCGAGCAGCTCCGGGTCAGTCTGGAGAAGCTCGCCAGGGCTGAGGAGGACCTGTCGATCGCCCAGGCCGATGCCGACATAGCGAAGGCAGAGGCGGAGTCGGCGAAGGACTCTCTCGGCCGGGCGGAAGCGGAAGCAAGGTCGGCGAAGGAGTCGGCGAGTCGGGCGGTGGACGACTTTCGCGGCACCGACCAGTACCGAGAGATGTTGGAGTCCGGCTTCGCGTCGTACCGGGTGGGGTACGAGGATGGTCGGGATGCGGTTCAAGCCCTGTACCCGGAGCTGGATCTCAGCAACATCGTCCCGCCGGGAGTCGAGGACCAAGCCACGGAAGAGATGGCCGACCCGTCATCGGGAGGTGTCGCCGTGGTGGAGAGGCCGTCCAGGAACAGATTGCCGAAGGAGAGACGGCCGTGACTCGTGATCCGGCGCCGACCGCCAGTCCGTTGCCGACCGACGATCCTGTTCCGGCAGTCAACCAAGTGCCGATCGCGGTGGACACGCCGGTCATCCCCGAGCTTCCGTCGGTCGAGGAGATTGACTCGGAAGGATGATCGTGGCCTCGTCCTCTTTTATCCTTTTTGTTTTCTTAGAACACTTGTAACCGGGCTTCGGCCCGATTTTGTAAAGCCTATTTTGATCTCTAATGAAATCAAAGTCTTGGACTTAAATTTTTTTCTTTGCCTGTTTTTCTCTTTCTCACGTGTTGTAGAATGCATCCGAACACGTAAGTCGCTAATCCATATAGATCGGTTAAGACGTTCGGCAACTCGTGCTGCCACGAAGGTAGAACAAGTCCCGACTTTGGATCGGCCTCAATGGTCGAGGTCGTAAAGTCCTGGCGAGTCG